>NC_143016.1:200033813-200176313 GCF_055824585.1 Amblyomma mixtum
TAGTAAACGTCTAAGTCTAAAAAGCTGCTTAGATGAAACTTCTAGATGTCAAGATTTTTTTTCGAGACTTCTTTTAGACGTCTATTAGCGCTTTTTGTGTTTCGTGGGCCTGACTTCACTCGCACACAAATTTTAAGTAAACACGGGGACCAATTAACACGCGAAATAATCGAAGCAGCGCACATCGCCTGGTCTAAAGACACATGCGTCAGTAGCCCCTCTTTATCGATCGGTTCTAAAGAATTGGCATTTTTAGCGAAGGGAAAATGATAATGTTGTTATCGTCATGAAGGAGCTAGACACCGCAGCGGACACGGGACAGAGAAAGAAGACAAAGGGCGGTACTTGCAACTACCGACATTGTATTTTCGGCACCCTGTAAGCTCTCTAGATTATGAAATCTAGTGGGAAAAGAGGACTCGATTCGAGGAACTTGCGGCAAGAAACATTTGGAAGAAAATAAGCGTGTCGCATGTGCAACAGGGGTAATCTACAAGATTCCCCTCAGTTGTGGGCGTTTTTATATTGTACAAACCGGTAGGTGCTTAAATGATCGCTTGAGAGAACATGCGCGTTCGTTGGGGGAGGCGGGGGATTCGAATCTGCCTGTTCATTGCCGCAAGTGTCGGGGTTGTTGCCCTCAGTTCAGCCAGACCCAGATTGTTGGAAGAAGGAAGGGGCAGCTTGAGAGAGAGATTGTAGAGGCCATTGCCATCTTGCGCTCGCAACCAGATGAATGCGTTAGTTCGCCTTCGGTTTCCATCCTCCAAAAAGAACTGGGTTTCCTTGACAGGTAACAGGTTGGGTTGCTTCCTTTTGTCGTTCTTTTTCTTCCTTTGTCTTGTGGTTTTCATGCTTCCACATGCGGTCGACGGTTTTTAACACTTCTGATATCTGTAGATTGTGACTCGCATGATGAGCATTGCATAACGTTTTAAAGTCTGATTTCTGTACATTGTGACTCGCATATCTTTCCTGTGCATTGTTGTCAGTTAGGTCTTGTTATCTGTTGCTTTTCATTCATCCTTTTTTACCTGATTGTAAGATCACACGTGCCTCTGTCTTTATAAAGCCATGAAGTTTCAAATAAAATTTTAGTTGCAAGTACCGCCCTGTGTCGTCTTCTTTCTCTGTCCGATGTCCGCTGCGGTGTCTAGCTCCTTCATATCTCACCAACTGGCCTACACATCTACCCTCGTTGCAGAAGAACTTGCTTTGGGGCTAGCTGGTTCATGATTGAAGTTCAGAAAGGTGCTCTATGTGTCATCCCCTATTTTTTCCTGTGTTGTGTCTTTTGCGCCATTCTGAACTTCATCTACCCTCCCAAGCTTGTTATCGTCCTTGTTCAGTGCGACATGCATGAATTGACTATGAATCTATGAATGGACGGTTTGTTTTCCTTGTGTTGTTGGAACAGTAAATATGCCTCGTTCCAAACAATAAACACCAATTGAAAGTCAGCGCTCGTGTGTGTCGTGTCTCCCTTCGTGTCCGTGTCTTAGTGAGCGCTGCTCCGGTGAAAATCTATTAACAAGTTAGCATTAAGAGGGGAATTCAGGATTTTGCTGCAGAACAGGTTCTCGGCTTTAACTGAAGAAGACAACTGGAATGTTGAAACAATGAATGATCATCTCACAGCTATCATTATGGAGTGCACCATAGATATAGGCGGTAGGATGGTTCGACAGGATACCGGGAAGCTATCTCAGGAGACTAAAGATCTGATTAAGAAACGCCAAAGCATGAGGACGTCTAACTCCACAGACAGAATAAAACTAGTAGAGCCCTCGAAGTTAACAAATAAGTGCAAGGTAGCTGACATCAGGAAGTTTAACATGGAGAAAATCGAGCATGCTCTAAAGAGTGGAAGTAGCCTAAAAGCAGAGAAAACAGAAAAACGAAAAAACTAGGCATAGGTAAAAACCAGATGAATGCGATAAGAGACAAAGATGGCAATGTCATTAGCAATGTGGATCAGATAGTTAAAGTAGCCGACGAGTTTTACACAAATCTATACAGTAGCGATTGCAGTCAGAATGTTATCGAGGGAGGCAGTACAGCACAGCAATGGGACATCCCGTCAGTAGCGAAGGAGGAAGTAAAGACAGCCTTAGGAGCAATGCAAAAGGGTGAGGATCAATGCAGCTGGTGAGGATCAGGCAACAGCAGATTTGTAGAAGGATGGAGGTGAGGTTGTGCCCGCAAAACTAGCCACCCTGTATATGCAATGCCTTGTGACCTCGAGCCTAACAAGAGCTTGGAAAAACGCTAACATTATCTTAATTCATAAGAAAAGAGACGTCAACGACTTGAAGAATTACATACTCATCAGCTTATTGCCTGTTGCGTATAAGGTATTTACTAAGGTAATATCTAATAGGGTCAGGACAGCATTAGACTTCAATCAACCAAATGATCAGGTAGGCTTTCGTAAAGGATACTCGACAATAAACCATATTCACGCTATCAGTCAGGTGATAGAGAAATGCACAGAATATAACCAGCCCCTATATATAGCGTTCATTGATTACGAGAAAGCATTCGACTCAGTAAAAACCTTAGCAGTCATGCAGGCATTGTGGAATCAGGGTGTAGAAGAGTTATGTGACAATAATGGAACATAATTATAACAACTGCACAGCTAACATAGCAGGGAGACACGATCCCGCCTGTGCTATTCACCGCCTGTTTACAGGAGGTATTCTCAAGCCTGAAACGGGAACAGTTGGGGATAACAGTTAATGGAGAATACCTATAGGTAATCTGCGATTTGCTGATGACATTGCCTTGCTAAGTCACTCAGGACATGAACAGCAAAGCATGATCAATGAGTTAGACACGCAGAGCAGAACGGTGGGGCTAAAAATTAACATGCAGAAAACAAAAGTAATATTCAACAGTCTAGGAAGGAACAGCAGTTCGCAATTGGTGGCGAGGGGCTAGAAGTAGTAAGGGAATATATCTACTTAGGGCAGGTAGTGGAAGCGTATATCTGGATCATGAGACGGAAATAACTAGAAGAATGGGGTGGAGTGCAAATGGCAGGTTCTCTCAGATCATGAATGGCAGTTTACCAATATCCCTTAAGAGAAAAGCATACAACAGCTGTATATTACCTGTTCTCACCTATGGGGCAGAAAGGTGGATGTTAACAAAGAGGGTTCAGCTTAAGTTAAGGACAACGTAGTGAGTTATGGAAAGAAAAATGATAGGTGTAACGAGGTGGGCAGCGAGTTAATGACATCCTAGTTGAAATCAAAAGGAAGGAATGGAATTGGGCGGAGCATGTAATGTGAAGGGAAGATAACCGCTGGTCTTTGAGGATAACGGATTCCAAGAAAAGGCAAGTGTAGCAAGGGGTGGCAGAAAGTTAGGTGGGTGGATGAGATTACGATGTTTGTGGGGATACGGTGGCCGCAACTGGCGAAGAACAGGGTTAATTGGAGGGACATGGGAGTGGCCTTTGCCCTGCAGTGGGCGTAGTCAGGCTGATGATGATGAATTGTAAATATTTGTGTACCTTTTACCTCGTCATAGAGTTGCACTGGTTTCTCCAGCAAGGCTGGAGAAACTATGGGTTAAAATTATGAAATTCTCTTGATATTGTCCTTCATTAATATTTTTGCTTACAGTATCTCGCACTTAAATTTTGCTTAACCTTTCAGTAACAGTATTCTATTTGTGTTTTGGTTTGTGTTTTCAGAACATCTCTTTTTGGAATACGAAGTTTAACCATGAGATTACTGCCTGCACACAGTTATAACCCTTCCTATTGCATGAAACTTCTGCCGGCATGACCAGCTTGAAGCATTCCTCTTGAAGACTGAAAGCAGCTTTAATGTCATTAATAATATTGCCTTCAATCTAATACATTGTACCTTGTGGCCATTAGTTGCTTTATGGGGGCATGAATGTGACATACTGTGGGCATATATCAGATTTCGGGCATTCTGTGGAGTTTCACACAAGCCCATGGGAACTGCCGGGTATATTACTGGCTGCAATTCCCAAGGCCTGCTTCATGAAAGAGCAGAAGGCATTACATGTGAATGGCCTTATTAGATCCACGGTGGATATCCTCGGATGTCCAAATTGAAGTCCGTGGGAGGTTCGTCAGAGATCGGCAGATCCCCCACGGATATTTGAAAAGGGCCGTGCGTCGTGCGTCCTCTAGATGTACAGTGGTTGACTGGGTAGTGAGCGATGGTCTTGGTATTTGGTGGCTTCCAACATGTATGTTCAGGAGCTGAAAGGTGCTGAAAAAGCACTTCCACTCATATGTACTGCGCTCTATGTTAACCACCAATGTGAAAAAAAAATTCTGGCGCGTCATTAACCCTTCCACCGATGATAGCATCACCTTGCCTGACCCATCAGGTGTGCCCATTTCTTCCGATATTTGCGCCACAATTCTTAACCATGCATTTGCTGACAACTTTAAAGCCACATCTGATGTACATTCAGTTCATACTGCGTACCAGGTGAATCCGCAAACATCGTCATTGCAGTAGTCTTAACTTCTTGCTTAAAACGCCGAAGAATACACTGAAAACAAAAATGGCAGAAGCTAGAAACTTTTATTTTAATAATACCTCGGTAGAATTTATGAAAGACAATCCAGCAAAATTTTGGAAGGCCGTACTTCCCAAAGGTCATAATCCGTCTGCATTCATCATCAATGGTGAGACTTGCGCTGATCCCGTCATCATAACTGAAGCCTTCAACAAACATTTCCAATCGGTGTTTACTATAGTGATGGTAGTGCCACTCCAGAATTTAGTTTCAATACTGCTCTTCCCCCTTTTCCTCACATCGACATAAACGATACTGGTGTATACAACTTCTTATTAAATTTGGACACAAGAAAAAGTGCTGGGCCTGTTGGCATGCCCAATACGTTCCTAAAATGGTATTCTGAATGGACCTCTCACTATCTATCAGTGCTGTTTAGGAAATCGTCACACTCTTCGACCGTCCCATCGCTCTGGAAGAATGCAAAAGTTATCCCAGTATATAAGGATGGTAACAAACAAATGGCATCCAATTATAGACCAATTTCTTTAATTTCTACTTCTTCCAACCTGTTAGAGCACATCGTTCATAAATACATTGTCCAGGATCTAACCGAGCACAACATCCCTTCCCATGCACAGCATAGCTTCGTGCAGGGTTTTCCACCATGTCACAACTCATTGAATTCACGCACAAGATCACTTCAAAGCTCAACATTAGAGGACAGATCGATGCCATCTTTATAGACTATGCAAAAGCATTTGATACTATATGTCACCGAAAGCTTAAAATGAAATTGAACATTTTCCTTAAAGATTCTACCCAAGTTGAATGGTTGATTGATTACTTGCACTTACATTCTCAGTTCGTTTCCTTTAACCAGACTGAATTATCAAGCATTAAGGATAGCTCTGGGGTGCTGCAAGGGTCTGTTTTAGGGCCACTTCTATTTATTTTCTATATAAATGATATTATTACAGCTATCAGTGACTTCCTGGTTAAAATTCGACACTTATGACCAAAAAAGAACCATTTAAATACACTTATAAAAACAGACCAAACAACTCACAAGTAAAGAGATTTCAGTATTTGGGAGTAACATTCACACCTAATGCACAGGCATATCGACCTAATTTGCTCCAAAGCACAAGCATACAAAAATGCCTAATAAGACCAATTCTTGAGCATGCATGCACTGTTTGGTCACCCTTTCATGTGCGTGATGTAAAAAACCTGTGTCTCTTCAAAGAAAAGCAAAAAGATTCATTTATGGCAGCAAGAGAAACTAAATGAAGCGTTTTCAGTGTTTTGCGATCGAAATGAGAAATGGCAAATTTAATTTCAAGAAAACCATTGTCATCACACTTACGACCAAAAAAGAACCATTTAAATACACTTATAAAAACACATCAAACAACTTATCACAAGTAAAGAGATTTCAGTCTTCACATTCACACCTAATGCACAGGCATATCGACCTAATTTGCTCCAAAGCACAAGCTTACCGCATATAAAAATGCCTAATAAGACCAATTCTTGAGCATACATGCGCTGTTTGGTCACCCTATCATGTGCGTGATGTAAAAAAACCTGAGACTCTTCAAAGAAAAGCAATAAGATTTATTTACGACAGCAAGAGAAACTAAATGAAGCGTTTTCAGTGCTTTGCGATCGAAGTGAGAAATGGCAAATTTAACTTCAAGAAAACCATTGTCATGACACTTACGACCAAAAAGAACCATTTAAATACACTTATAAAAACACAACAAACAACTTATCACAAGTAAAGAGATTTCAGTCTTCACATTCACACCTAATGCACAGGCATATCGACCTAATTTGTACAACATGAACTGGTGGGCGAGTTGGTCTGACATATTTTCTAGTGAAGCAGCGCAACGGCACAAGGCCAACGGAAGAAGAGGACAAACACAGCGCTGAACTGACAACAAATGTTTATTCCGGATGCAATCAGCATATATATACTTCAGCACCTTCGAAAAAACAACAAAAGAAAGAGATAGGAGCTGAAGGTTTCATCCCAGTCACTATGCGCATGCAGCTGTATCGCGTGTACATCGGTCATATGACATCAGATAGTTGTGCTCTTTCAACGAAATGGCTACGGAAGGTGTGCTAATACAATTCTCACCCAGCTTCATGATTTCAGATGCCTCGATTATCTCTCTAGTAAGTTTATCTTTGTGTTTGGTTACTACATGGCTGTTTTTGAATTTCGGAAAACAGGAACAATCCCGACAGTGAATACCTATGTGGCGGGCCGCATTCTTAACGTTGTTTCCATGCTCTCTAAATCTTTCATTTAGACAACGGCCCGTTTGGCCGATGTATGAAGCACCACACGTCAACGGGACTGAATACACCACGTTATCTTGGCATGGCACGTACTTCGTCCTGTGGTTTTTCTTGCAGTCACGACCAGATTCTGATCTTTTATCCTGGCCGTTCACCCTCGCACACAAGCCACTGAGTCTCACAGGCGCTGAAAAAACAACATCAACTCCAGCCTTTTTACCTATTCTTTTGAGATTGTGGGACAAGACATGGACATAGGGTATAATTGCCAGATTTTTTTGTTTAGAAAGAGGAGCAGCGTTGCATCCGGAATAAACATTTGTTGTCAGTTCAGCGCTGTGTTTGTCCTCTTCTTCCGTTGGCCTTGTGCCGTTGCGCTGCTTCACTAGAAAATACGACCTAATTTGCTCCAAAGCACAAGCTTACCGCGTATAAAAATGCCTAATAAGACCAATTCTTGAGCATACATGCGCTGTTTGGTCACCCTATCATGTGCGTGATGTAAAAAAAACCTGAGTCTCTTCACAGAAAAGCAATAAGATTTATTTATGGCAGCAATAAAAATAAATGAAGCGTTTTCAGTGTTCTGCGATGGAAGTGAGAAATGGCAAATTTAAATTCAAGAAAATCGTTGTCATGACACTTACGACCAAAAAAGAACCATTTAAATACACTTATAAAAGCAGACCAAATAACTTATCACAAGTAAAGAGATTTCAGTCTTTGGGAGTAACATTCACACCTAATGCACAGGCATATCGACCTAATTTGCTCCAAAGCACAAGCTTACCGCATATAAAAATGCCTAATAAGACCAATTCTTGAGCATAAAATCTAGCGCTGTTAGCGCTCGTCCTGTCTCCTTCTCTGTCTTTGTCCTAGTTTTATGCGCTAGTCTTTTAATTAACTAAAATCTAACGTTCGACGAAAACTCGTCTGGTCGGGAAGAAGATTCTTGAAGTCAATAGAAGGAACGCCGACCGAAAGGTTGTTGTTTAATATGAAAACGAAGACGTTTCGGCTTCCATACGGAAGCCTTGATCATTGGGCGAAAAGCCCAAAGCACATCGCTTAAGTGCACTGCAGTAATCGCCCCAGGCATCTTGCATACGTAGGCGGGAGATTGGCTTAGAGGCTTGGTCGTCCGCCTCGGCTGCGGAAGGTGGTTGGTTCGAAACCCACCGCCGGACACCCACCGGTAAAAATGGTACAAGCCACCCCCGGCCCGGCGCCCGGCTTCTTCAGGGGTGTGCGCTTGGAAGAGGCTCCGCAAACCCCGCTGTGTCCTTTCGGGGGCAAAACAAGTTTCGAGCACCATCAGCCTGGAAAGGTGGTTCGTGATTCAGACTTTACAGGTTCAACGGAGTTTGGAGAGTTCGATGAAGTTTAAACGAGTTCGCTCTAACGTGAGCTCAGTGGCACTGCGCAAACTTGAGAAATTGAAAAGCTGCGCCTTAAGGATGCGTTAGGTGCCTTCACAGATCATATCAATAGCATGGAAGACTCCATTCAATTCACGGTTGAGGAGGAGGCTGCTTGCCGTCTTCCTTTTCTGGACGTTTTGGTCGAACGCCGTAACCACCGCCTTTCTTTCAAAGTTTATAGAAAGGACACCCACACAGGCCGGTACCTTCATTTTAGTTCCGTGCACCCGGTTTGCCACAAACGCTCCGTCGTGGCTTCCCTCGTCCGACGTGCCAAAAACATCTGCCAAAGACCAGAAGATCGGGCTGCTGACCTACGCCAAGTGCGGCGAGAACTGAGTGAATGCGGCTACACGAAGCACTTCGTAGATTCCGTTCTTCAACAGTCATCACGCCCGCCAGAACCAGTTGGTCCCCCGCGTCGAGCCCGAGCCGCTATCCCATATGTACCGGGCGTGAGCGAGTCTCTGGCTCGCGTTTTGCGCACTTACGGCGTACACGTCGCTCACGTTCCGGCGTGCAAGCTGAGGCACGAGCTGGTGTCTGTCAAAGACAAGATAAAGAAAGAGAAGTTTCCTGGCGTCATCTACAAGATTCCCTGCGCAGATTGCGACTACTGCTATATCGGCGAGAGCGGGAATTTCGAGAGACGATTGAGGGACCACAAGAACGACGTCAGGAACAAGAGGATTGCTTCTAATGCACTTGCGGAACACGTGGAAGCCGCGACGCACAAAATAGCCTGGGAAGAAGCTTCAATCATCGCAAGAGAGAAGAATTGGCTGTCACGTCGGTATCTAGAACCCCTAATAATTCAATCAACAGAAAAAACCCTTAACCACAACGCAGGCAATCTCCCGCCTACGTATGCAAGATGCCTGGGACGATTACTGCAGTGCACTTAAGCGATGTGCTTTCGGCTTTTCGCCCAGTGATCAAGGCTTCCGTATGGAAGCCGAAACGTCTTCGTTTTCATATGAAACAACAACCTTTTGGTCGGCGTTCCTTCTATTGACTTCATGATTCTTGAGCATACATGCGCTGTTTGGTCACCCTATCATGTGCGTGATGTAAAAAAACCTGAGTCTCTTCAAAGAAAAGCAATAAGATTTATTTACGGCAGCAAGAAAAACTAAATGAAGCGTTTTCAGTGTTCTGCGATTGAAGTGAGAAATGTCAAATTTAATTTCAAGAAAATCGTTGTCATGACACTTACGACCAAAAAAGAACCATTTAAATACACTTATAAAAACAGATCAAACAACTTATCACAAGTAAAGAGATTTCAGTCTTTGGGAGTAACATTCACACCTAATGCACAGGCATATCGACCTAATTTGCTCCAAAGCACAAGCTTACCGCATATAAAATGCCTAATAAGATCATTTCTTGAGCATGCATGCGCTGTGTGGTCACCCTTTCATGTGCGTGATGTAAAAAAACCTGTGTCTATTCAAAGAAAAGCAATAAGATTTATTTATGGCAGCAAGAGAAACCAAATGAAGCGTTTTCAGTGTTTTGCGATCGAAGTGAGAAATGGCAAATTTAATTTCAAGAAAATCGTTGTCATGACACTTACGACCAAAAAAGAACCATTTAAATACACTTATAAAAAGACATCAAACAACTTATCACAAGTAGAGATTTCAGTCTTCACATTCACACCTAATGCACAGGCATATCGACCTAATTTGCTCCAAAGCACAAGCTTACCTCATATAAAAATGCCTAATAAGACCTATTCTTGAGCATACATGCCCTGTTTGGTCACCCTTTCATGTGCGTGATGTAAAAAAACCTGAGTCTCTTCCAAGAAAAGCAATAAGATTTATTTACAGCAGCAAGAGAAACTAAATGAAGCGTTTTCAGTGTTCTGCGATTCAAGTGAGAAATGGCAAATTTAATTTCAAGAAAATCGTTGTCATGACACTTACGACCAAAAAAGAACCATGTAAATACATTTAGAAAAACACATCAAACAACTTATTACAAGTAAAGAGATTTCAGTCTTCACATTCACACCTAATGCACAGGCATATCGACCTAATTTGCTCCAAAGCACAAGCTTACTGCATATAAAAATGCCTAATAAGACCAATTCTTGAGCATACATGCGCTGTTTGGTCACCCTATCATGTACGTGATGTAAAAAAACCTGAGTCTCTTCAAAGAAAAGCAATAAGATTTATTTACGGCAGCAAGAGAAACTAAATGAAGCGTTTTCAGTGTTCTGCGATTCAAGTGAGAAATGGCAAATTTAATTTCAAGAAAATCGTTGTCATGACACTTACGACCAAAAAGAACCATTTAAATACACTTATTAAAACAGATCAAACAACTTATCACAAGTAAATAGATTTTAGTCTTTGGGAGTAACATTCACACCTAATGCACAGGCGTATCGACCTAATTTGCTCCAAAGCACAA
Source organism: Amblyomma mixtum (assembly GCF_055824585.1). NCBI lineage: Eukaryota > Metazoa > Arthropoda > Arachnida > Ixodida > Ixodidae > Amblyomma > Amblyomma mixtum. The sequence continues at coordinate 200,044,493 of NC_143016.1, forward strand.
GCTTACCGCATATAAAAATGCCTAATAAAATCAATTCTTGAGCATACATGCGCTGTTTGGTCACCCTTTCATGTGCGTGATGTAAAAAAAACCTGTGTCTCTTCAAAGAAAAGCAATAAGATTTATTTATGGCAGCAAGAGAAACCAAATGAAGCGTTTTCAGTGTTTTGCGATCGAAGTGAGAAATGGCAAATTTAATTTCAAGAAAATTTTTGTCATGACACTTACGACCAAAAAAGAACCATTTAAATACACTTATAAAAAGACATCAAACAACTTATCACAAGTAGAGATTTCAGTCTTCACATTCACACCTAATGCACAGGCATATCGACCTAATTTGCTCCAAAGCACAAGCTTACCTCATATAAAAATGCCTAATAAGACCAATTCTTGAGCATACATGCCCTGTTTGGTCACCCTTTCATGTGCGTGATGTAAAAAAACCTGAGTCTCTTCAAAGAAAAGCAATAAGATTTATTTACAGCAGCAAGAGAAACTAAATGAAGCGTTTTCAGTGTTCTGCGATTCAAGTGAGAAATGGCAAATTTAATTTCAAGAAAATCGTTGTCATGACACTTACGACCAAAAAAGAACCATTTAAATACACTTATAAAAACAGATCAAACAACTTATCACAAGTAAAGAGATTTCAGTATCTGGGAGTAACATTCACACCTAATCCACAGGCATATCGACCTAATTTGCTCAAAAGCACAAGCTTACCGCATATAAAAATGCCTAATAAGACCAATTCTTGATCATACATGCGCTGTGTGGTCACCCTATCATGTGCGTGATGTAAAAAAACCTGAGTCTCTTCAAAGAAAAGCAATAAAATTTATTTACGGCAGCAAGAGAAACTAAATGAAGCGTTTTCAGTGTTCTGCGATTGAAGTGATAAATGGCAAATTTAATTTCAAGAAAATCGTTGTCATGACACTTACGACCAAAAAATAACCATTTAAATACACTTATAAAAACAGATCAAACAACTTATCACAAGTAAAGAGATTTCAGTATCTGGGAGTAACATTCACACCTAATCCACAGGCATATCGACCTAATTTGCTCCAAAGCACAAGCTTACCGCATATAAAAATGCCTAATAAGATCAATTCTTGAGCATGCATGCGCTGTTTGGTCACCCTTTCATATGCGTGATGTAAAAAAACCTGTGTCTCTTCAAAGAAAAGCAATAAGATGTATTTACGGCAGCAAGAGAAACTAAATGAAGCGTTTTCAGTGTTTTGCGATCAAAGTGAGAAATGGCAAATTTAATTTCAAGAAAATCGTTGTCATGACACTTACGACCAAAAAAGAACCATTTAAATACACTTATAAAAAGACATCAAACAACTTATCACAAGTAGAGATTTCAGTCGTCACATTCACACCTAATGCACAGGCATATCGACCTAATTTGCTCCAAAGCACAAGCTTACCTCATATAAAAATGCCCAATAAGACCAATTCTTGAGCATACATGCCCTGTTTGGTCACCCTTTCATGTGCGTGATGTAAAAAAACCTGAGTCTCTTCAAAGAAAAGCAATAAGATTTATTTACAGCAGCAAGAGAAACTAAATGAAGCGTTTTCAGTGTTCTGCGATTCAAGTGAGAAATGGCAAATTTAATTTCAAGAAAATCGTTGTCATGACACTTACGACCAAAAAAGAACCATTTAAATACATTTATAAAAACACATCAAACAACTTATTACAAGTAAAGAGATTTCAGTCTTCACATTCACACCTAATGCACAGGCATATCGACCTAATTTGCTCCAAAGCACAAGCTTACCGCATATAAAAATGCCTAATAAGACCAATTCTTGAGCATACATGCGCTGTTTGGTCACCCTATCATGTACGTGATGTAAAAAAACCTGAGTCTCTTCAAATAAAAGCAATAAGATTTATTTACGGCAGCAAGAGAAACTAAATGAAGCGTTTTCAGTGTTCTGCGATTCAAGTGATAAATGGCAAATTTAATTTCAAGAAAATCGTTGTCATGACACTTACGACCAAAAAATAACCATTTAAATACACTTATAAAAACAGATCAAACAACTTATCACAAGTAAAGAGATTTCAGTATCTGGGAGTAACATTCACACCTAATCCACAGGCATATCGACCTAATTTGCTCCAAAGCACAAGCTTACCGCATATAAAAATGCCTAATAAGATCAATTCTTGAGCATGCATGCGCTGTTTGGTCACCCTTTCATATGCGTGATGTAAAAAAACCTGTGTCTCTTCAAAGAAAAGCAATAAGATGTATTTACGACAGCAAGAGAAACTAAATGAAGCGTTTTCAGTGTTTTGCGATCGAAGTGAGAAATGGCAAATTTAATTTCAAGAAAATCGTTGTCATGACACTTACGACCAAAAAAGAACCATTTAAATACACTTATAAAAACAGATCAAACAACTTATCACAAGTAAAGAGATTTCAGTCTTCACATTCACACCTAATGCACAGGCATATCGACCTAATTGGCTCCAAAGCACAAGCTTACCCCATATAAATATGCGTAATAAGACCAATTCTTGAGCATACATGCGCTGTTTGGTCACCCTATCATGTGCGTGATGTAAAAAAACCTGAGTCTCTTCAAAGAAAAGCAATAAGATTTATTTACGGCAGCAAGAGAAACTAAATGAAGCGTTTTCAGTGTTCTGCGATTGAAGTGAGAAATGGCAAATTTAATTTCAAGAAAATCTTTCATGACACTTACGACCAAAAAAGAACCATTTAAATACACTTAAAAAACAGATCAAACAACTTATCACAAGTAAAGAGATTTCAGTCTTCACATTCACACCTAATGCACAGGCATATCGACCTAATTTGCTCCAAAGCACAAGCTTACCCCATATAAATATGCGTAATAAGACCAATTCTTGAGCATACATGCACTGTTTGGTCACCCTATCATGTGCGTGATGTAAAAAAAACCTGAGTCTCTTCAAAGAAAAGCAATAAGATTTATTTACGGCAGCAAGAGAAACTAAATGAAGCGTTTTCAGTGTTCTGCGATTGAAGTGAGAAATGGCAAATTTAATTTCAAGAAAATCGTTGTCATGACACTTACGACCAAAAAAGAACCATTTAAATACACTTATAAAAACAGATCAAACAACTTATCACAAGTAAAGAGATTTCAGTCTTTGGGAGTAACATTCACACCTAATGCACAGGCATATCGACCTAATTTGCTCCAAAGCACAAGCATACCGCATATAAAAATGCCTAATAAGATCATTTCTTGAGCATGCATGCGCTGTTTGGTCACCCTTTCATGTGCGTGATGTAAAAAAACCTGTGTCTCTTCAAAGAAAAGCAATAAGATTTATTTATGGCAGCAAGAGAAACCAAATGAAGCGTTTTCAGTGTTTTGCGATCGAAGTGAGAAAAGGCAAATTTAATTTCAAGAAAATCGTTGTCATGACACTTACGACCAAAAAAGAACCATTTAAATACACTTATAAAAACACATCAAACAACTTATCACAAGTAAAGAGATTTCAGTCTTCACATTCACACCTAATGCACAGGCATATCGACCTAATTTGCTCCAAAGCACAAGCTTACCGCATATAAAAATGCCTAATAAGACCAATTCTTGAGCATACATGCGCTGTTTGGTCACCCTATCATGTGCGTGATGTAAAAAAACCTGAGTCTCTTCAAAGAAAAGCAATAAGATTTATTTACGGCAGCAAGAGAAACTAAATGAAGCGTTTTCAGTGTTCTGCGATTGAAGTGAGAAATGGCAATTTTAATTTCAAGAAAATCGTTGTCATGACACGACCAAAAAAGAACCATTTAAATACACTTATAAAAACAGATCAAACAACTTATCACAAGTAAAGAGATTTCAGTCTTCACATTCACACATAATGCACAGGCATATCGACCTAATTTGCTCCAAAGCACAAGCTTACCGCATATAAATATGCGTAATAAGACCAATTCTTGAGCATACATGCACTGTTTGGTCACGCTATCATGTGCGTGATGTAAAAAAAACCTGAGTCTCTTCAAAGAAAAGCAATAAGATTTATTTACGGCAGCAAGAGAAACTAAATGAAGCGTTTTCAGTGTTCTGCGATTCAAGTGAGAAATGGCAAATTTAATTTCAAGAAAATCGTTGTCATGACATTTACGACCAAAAAAGAACCATTTAAATACACTTATAAAAACAGATCAAACAACTTATCACAAGTAAATAGATTTTAGTCTTTGGGAGTAACCTTCACACCTAATGCACAGGCGTATCGACCTAATTTGCTCCAAAGCACAAGCTTACCGCATATAAAAACGCCTAATAAAATAAATTCTTGAGCATACATGCGCTGTTTGGTCACCCTTTCATGTGCGTGATGTAAAAAAAACCTGAGTCTCTTCAAAGAAAAGCAATAAGATTTATTTACGGCAGCAAGAGAAACTAAATGAAGCGTTTTCAGTGTTCTGCGATTGAAGTGAGAAATGGCAAATTTAATTTCAAGAAAATCGTTGTCATGACACTTACGACCAAAAAAGAACCATTTAAATACACTTATAAAAACAGATCAAACAACTTATCACAAGTAAAGAGATTTCAGTCTTTGGGAGTAACATTCACACCTAATGCACAGGCATATCGACCTAATTTGCTCCAAAGCACAAGCTTACCGCATATAAAAATGCCTAATAAGATCATTTCTTGAGCATGCATGCGCTGTTTGGTCACCCTTTCATGTGCGTGATGTAAAAAAACCTGTGTCTCTTCAAAGAAAAGCAATAAGATTTATTTATGGCAGCAAGAGAAACCAAATGAAGCGTTTTCAGTGTTTTGCGATCGAAGTGAGAAATGGCAAATTTAATTTCAAGAAAATCGTTGTCATGACACTTACGACCAAAAAAGAGCCATTTAAATACACTTATAAAAAGACATCAAACAACTTATCACAAGTAAAGAGATTTCAGTATCTGGGAGTAACATTCACACCTAATCCACAGGCATATCGACCTAATTTGCTCCAAAGCACAAGCTTACCGCATATAAAAGTGCCTAATAAGATCATTTCTTGAGCATGCATGCCCAGTTTGGTCACCCTATCATGTGCGTGATGTAAAAAAACCTGAGTCTCTTCAAAGAAAAGCAATAAGATTTATTTACGGCAGCAAGAGAAACTAAATGAAGCGTTTTCAGTGTTCTGCGATTGAAGTGATAAATGGCAAATTTAATTTCAAGAAAATCGTTGTCATGACACTTACGACCAAAAAAGAACCATTTAAATACATTTATAAAAGCAGATCAAACAACTTATCAGAAGTAAAGAGATTTCAGTATCTGGGAGTAACATTCACACCTAATCCACAGGCATATCGACCTAATTTGCTCCAAAGCACAAGCTTACCGCATATAAAAATGCCTAATAAGATCAATTCTTGAGCATGCATGCGCTGTTTGGTCACCCTTTCATGTGCGTGATGTAAAAAAACCTGTGTCTCTTCAAAGAAAAGCAATAAGATTTATTTACGGCAGCAAGAGAAACTAAATGAAGCGTTTTCAGTGTTTTGCGATCGAAGTGAGAAATGGCAAATTTCATTTCAAGAAAATCGTTGTCATGAAACTTACGACCAAAAAATAACCATTTAAATACACTTATAAAAACAGATCAAACAACTTATCACAAGTAAAGAGATTTCAGTACCTGGGAGTAACATTCACACCTAATCCACAGGCATATCGACCTAATTTGCTCAAAAGCACAAGCTTACCGCATATAAAAATGCCTAATAAGATCAATTCTTGAGCATGCATGCGCTGTTTGGTCACCCTTTCATATGCGTGATGTAAAAAAACCTGTGTCTCTTCAAGGAAAAGCAATAAGTTGTATTTACGGCAGCAAGAGAAACTAAATGAAGCGTTTTCAGTGTTTTGCGATCGAAGTGAGAAATGGCAAATTTAATTTCAAGAAAATCGTTGTCATGACACTTACGACCAAAAAAGAACCATTTAAATACACTTATAAAAACACATCAAACAACTTATCACAAGTAGAGATTTCAGTCTTCACATTCACACCTAATGCACAGGCATATCGACCTAATTTCCTCCAAAGCAGAAGCTTACCTCATATAAAAATGCCTAATAAGACCAATTCTTGAGCATACATGCCCTGTTTGGTCACCCTTTCATGTGCGTGATGTAAAAAAACCTGAGTCTCTTCAAAGAAAAGCAATAAGATTTATTTACAGCAGCAAGAGAAACTAAATGAAGCGTTTTCAGTGTTCTGCGATTCAAGTGAGAAATGGCAAATTTAATTTCAAGAAAATCGTTGTCATGACACTTACGACCAAAAAAGAACCATTTAAATACACTTATAAAAAGACATCAAACAACTTATCACAAGTAGAGATTTCAGTCTTCACATTCACACCTAATGCACAGGCATATCGACCTAATTTGCTCCAAAGCACAAGCTTACCTCATATAAAAATGCCTAATAAGACCAATTCTTGAGCATACATGCACTGTTTGGTCACCCTATCATGTGCGTGATGTAAAAAAAACCTGAGTCTCTTCAAAGAAAAGCAATAAGATTTATTTACGGCAGCAAGAGAAACTAAATGAAGCGTTTTCAGTGTTCTGCGATTGAAGTGAGAAATGGCAAATTTAATTTCAAGAAAATCGTTGTCATGACACTTACGACCAAAAAAGAACCATTTAAATACACTTATAAAAACAGATCAAACAACTTATCACAAGTAAAGAGATTTCAGTCTTTGGGAGTAACATTCACACCTAATGCACAGGCATATCGACCTAATTTGCTCCAAAGCACAAGCATACCGCATATAAAAATGCCTAATAAGATCATTTCTTGAGCATGCATGCGCTGTTTGGTCACCCTTTCATGTGCGTGATGTAAAAAAACCTGTGTCTCTTCAAAGAAAAGCAATAAGATTTATTTATGGCAGCAAGAGAAACCAAATGAAGCGTTTTCAGTGTTTTGCGATCGAAGTGAGAAAAGGCAAATTTAATTTCAAGAAAATCGTTGTCATGACACTTACGACCAAAAAAGAACCATTTAAATACACTTATAAAAACACATCAAACAACTTATCACAAGTAAAGAGATTTCAGTCTTCACATTCACACCTAATGCACAGGCATATCGACCTAATTTGCTCCAAAGCACAAGCTTACCGCATATAAAAATGCCTAATAAGACCAATTCTTGAGCATACATGCGCTGTTTGGTCACCCTATCATGTGCGTGATGTAAAAAAACCTGAGTCTCTTCAAAGAAAAGCAATAAGATTTATTTACGGCAGCAAGAGAAACTAAATGAAGCGTTTTCAGTGTTCTGCGATTGAAGTGAGAAATGGCAATTTTAATTTCAAGAAAATCGTTGTCATGACACGACCAAAAAAGAACCATTTAAATACACTTATAAAAACAGATCAAACAACTTATCACAAGTAAAGAGATTTCAGTCTTCACATTCACACCTAATGCACAGGCATATCGACCTAATTTGCTCCAAAGCACAAGCTTACCGCATATAAATATGCGTAATAAGACCAATTCTTGAGCATACATGCACTGTTTGGTCACGCTATCATGTGCGTGATGTAAAAAAAACCTGAGTCTCTTCAAAGAAAAGCAATAAGATTTATTTACGGCAGCAAGAGAAACTAAATGAAGCGTTTTCAGTGTTCTGCGATTCAAGTGAGAAATGGCAAATTTAATTTCAAGAAAATCGTTGTCATGACATTTACGACCAAAAAAGAACCATTTAAATACACTTATAAAAACAGATCAAACAACTTATCACAAGTAAATAGATTTTAGTCTTTGGGAGTAACATTCACACCTAATGCACAGGCGTATCGACCTAATTTGCTCCAAAGCACAAGCTTACCGCATATAAAAACGCCTAATAAAATAAATTCTTGAGCATACATGCGCTGTTTGGTCACCCTTTCATGTGCGTGATGTAAAAAAAACCTGAGTCTCTTCAAAGAAAAGCAATAAGATTTATTTACGGCAGCAAGAGAAACTAAATGAAGCGTTTTCAGTGTTCTGCGATTGAAGTGAGAAATGGCAATTTTAATTTCAAGAAAATCGTTGTCATGACACGACCAAAAAAGAACCATTTAAATACACTTATAAAAACAGATCAAACAACTTATCACAAGTAAAGAGATTTCAGTCTTCACATTCACACCTAATGCACAGGCATATCGACCTAATTTGCTCCAAAGCACAAGCTTACCGCATATAAATATGCGTAATAAGACCAATTCTTGAGCATACATGCACTGTTTGGTCACGCTATCATGTGCGTGATGTAAAAAAAACCTGAGTCTCTTCAAAGAAAAGCAATAAGATTTATTTACGGCAGCAAGAGAAACTAAATGAAGCGTTTTCAGTGTTCTGCGATTCAAGTGAGAAATGGCAAATTTAATTTCAAGAAAATCGTTGTCATGACATTTACGACCAAAAAAGAACCATTTAAATACACTTATAAAAACAGATCAAACAACTTATCACAAGTAAATAGATTTTAGTCTTTGGGAGTAACCTTCACACCTAATGCACAGGCGTATCGACCTAATTTGCTCCAAAGCACAAGCTTACCGCATATAAAAACGCCTAATAAAATAAATTCTTGAGCATACATGCGCTGTTTGGTCACCCTTTCATGTGCGTGATGTAAAAAAAACCTGAGTCTCTTCAAAGAAAAGCAATAAGATTTATTTACGGCAGCAAGAGAAACTAAATGAAGCGTTTTCAGTGTTCTGCGATTGAAGTGAGAAATGGCAAATTTAATTTCAAGAAAATCGTTGTCATGACACTTACGACCAAAAAAGAACCATTTAAATACACTTATAAAAACAGATCAAACAACTTATCACAAGTAAAGAGATTTCAGTCTTTGGGAGTAACATTCACACCTAATGCACAGGCATATCGACCTAATTTGCTCCAAAGCACAAGCTTACCGCATATAAAAATGCCTAATAAGATCATTTCTTGAGCATGCATGCGCTGTTTGGTCACCCTTTCATGTGCGTGATGTAAAAAAACCTGTGTCTCTTCAAAGAAAAGCAATAAGATTTATTTATGGCAGCAAGAGAAACCAAATGAAGCGTTTTCAGTGTTTTGCGATCGAAGTGAGAAATGGCAAATTTAATTTCAAGAAAATCGTTGTCATGACACTTACGACCAAAAAAGAGCCATTTAAATACACTTATAAAAAGACATCAAACAACTTATCACAAGTAAAGAGATTTCAGTATCTGGGAGTAACATTCACACCTAATCCACAGGCATATCGACCTAATTTGCTCCAAAGCACAAGCTTACCGCATATAAAAGTGCCTAATAAGATCATTTCTTGAGCATGCATGCCCAGTTTGGTCACCCTATCATGTGCGTGATGTAAAAAAACCTGAGTCTCTTCAAAGAAAAGCAATAAGATTTATTTACGGCAGCAAGAGAAACTAAATGAAGCGTTTTCAGTGTTCTGCGATTGAAGTGATAAATGGCAAATTTAATTTCAAGAAAATCGTTGTCATGACACTTACGACCAAAAAAGAACCATTTAAATACATTTATAAAAGCAGATCAAACAACTTATCAGAAGTAAAGAGATTTCAGTATCTGGGAGTAACATTCACACCTAATCCACAGGCATATCGACCTAATTTGCTCCAAAGCACAAGCTTACCGCATATAAAAATGCCTAATAAGATCAATTCTTGAGCATGCATGCGCTGTTTGGTCACCCTTTCATGTGCGTGATGTAAAAAAACCTGTGTCTCTTCAAAGAAAAGCAATAAGATTTATTTACGGCAGCAAGAGAAACTAAATGAAGCGTTTTCAGTGTTTTGCGATCGAAGTGAGAAATGGCAAATTTCATTTCAAGAAAATCGTTGTCATGAAACTTACGACCAAAAAATAACCATTTAAATACACTTATAAAAACAGATCAAACAACTTATCACAAGTAAAGAGATTTCAGTACCTGGGAGTAACATTCACACCTAATCCACAGGCATATCGACCTAATTTGCTCAAAAGCACAAGCTTACCGCATATAAAAATGCCTAATAAGATCAATTCTTGAGCATGCATGCGCTGTTTGGTCACCCTTTCATATGCGTGATGTAAAAAAACCTGTGTCTCTTCAAGGAAAAGCAATAAGTTGTATTTACGGCAGCAAGAGAAACTAAATGAAGCGTTTTCAGTGTTTTGCGATCGAAGTGAGAAATGGCAAATTTAATTTCAAGAAAATCGTTGTCATGACACTTACGACCAAAAAAGAACCATTTAAATACACTTATAAAAACACATCAAACAACTTATCACAAGTAGAGATTTCAGTCTTCACATTCACACCTAATGCACAGGCATATCGACCTAATTTCCTCCAAAGCAGAAGCTTACCTCATATAAAAATGCCTAATAAGACCAATTCTTGAGCATACATGCCCTGTTTGGTCACCCTTTCATGTGCGTGATGTAAAAAAACCTGAGTCTCTTCAAAGAAAAGCAATAAGATTTATTTACAGCAGCAAGAGAAACTAAATGAAGCGTTTTCAGTGTTCTGCGATTCAAGTGAGAAATGGCAAATTTAATTTCAAGAAAATCGTTGTCATGACACTTACGACCAAAAAAGAACCATTTAAATACACTTATAAAAAGACATCAAACAACTTATCACAAGTAGAGATTTCAGTCTTCACATTCACACCTAATGCACAGGCATATCGACCTAATTTGCTCCAAAGCACAAGCTTACCTCATATAAAAATGCCTAATAAGACCAATTCTTGAGCATACATGCACTGTTTGGTCACCCTATCATGTGCGTGATGTAAAAAAAACCTGAGTCTCTTCAAAGAAAAGCAATAAGATTTATTTACGGCAGCAAGAGAAACTAAATGAAGCGTTTTCAGTGTTCTGCGATTGAAGTGAGAAATGGCAAATTTAATTTCAAGAAAATCGTTGTCATGACACTTACGACCAAAAAAGAACCATTTAAATACACTTATAAAAACAGATCAAACAACTTATCACAAGTAAAGAGATTTCAGTCTTTGGGAGTAACATTCACACCTAATGCACAGGCATATCGACCTAATTTGCTCCAAAGCACAAGCATACCGCATATAAAAATGCCTAATAAGATCATTTCTTGAGCATGCATGCGCTGTTTGGTCACCCTTTCATGTGCGTGATGTAAAAAAACCTGTGTCTCTTCAAAGAAAAGCAATAAGATTTATTTATGGCAGCAAGAGAAACCAAATGAAGCGTTTTCAGTGTTTTGCGATCGAAGTGAGAAAAGGCAAATTTAATTTCAAGAAAATCGTTGTCATGACACTTACGACCAAAAAAGAACCATTTAAATACACTTATAAAAACACATCAAACAACTTATCACAAGTAAAGAGATTTCAGTCTTCACATTCACACCTAATGCACAGGCATATCGACCTAATTTGCTCCAAAGCACAAGCTTACCGCATATAAAAATGCCTAATAAGACCAATTCTTGAGCATACATGCACTGTTTGGTCACCCTATCATGTGCGTGATGTAAAAAAACCTGAGTCTCTTCAAAGAAAAGCAATAAGATTTATTTACGGCAGCAAGAGAAACTAAATGAAGCGTTTTCAGTGTTCTGCGATTGAAGTGAGAAATGGCAATTTTAATTTCAAGAAAATCGTTGTCATGACACGACCAAAAAAGAACCATTTAAATACACTTATAAAAACAGATCAAACAACTTATCACAAGTAAAGAGATTTCAGTCTTCACATTCACACCTAATGCACAGGCATATCGACCTAATTTGCTCCAAAGCACAAGCTTACCGCATATAAATATGCGTAATAAGACCAATTCTTGAGCATACATGCACTGTTTGGTCACGCTATCATGTGCGTGATGTAAAAAAAACCTGAGTCTCTTCAAAGAAAAGCAATAAGATTTATTTACGGCAGCAAGAGAAACTAAATGAAGCGTTTTCAGTGTTCTGCGATTCAAGTGAGAAATGGCAAATTTAATTTCAAGAAAATCGTTGTCATGACATTTACGACCAAAAAAGAACCATTTAAATACACTTATAAAAACAGATCAAACAACTTATCACAAGTAAATAGATTTTAGTCTTTGGGAGTAACATTCACACCTAATGCACAGGCGTATCGACCTAATTTGCTCCAAAGCACAAGCTTACCGCATATAAAAACGCCTAATAAAATAAATTCTTGAGCATACATGCGCTGTTTGGTCACCCTTTCATGTGCGTGATGTAAAAAAAACCTGAGTCTCTTCAAAGAAAAGCAATAAGATTTATTTACGGCAGCAAGAGAAACTAAATGAAGCGTTTTCAGTGTTCTGCGATTGAAGTGAGAAATGGCAAATTTAATTTCAAGAAAATCGTTGTCATGACACTTACGACCAAAAAAGAACCATTTAAATACACTTATAAAAACAGATCAAACAACTTATCACAAGTAAAGAGATTTCAGTCTTCACATTCACACCTAATGCACAGGCATATCGACCTAATTGGCTCCAAAGCACAAGCTTACCCCATATAAATATGCGTAATAAGACCAATTCTTGAGCATACATGCGCTGTTTGGTCACCCTATCATGTGCGTGATGTAAAAAAACCTGAGTCTCTTCAAAGAAAAGCAATAAGATTTATTTACGGCAGCAAGAGAAACTAAATGAAGCGTTTTCAGTGTTTTGCGATCGAAGTGAGAAATGGCAAATTTCATTTCAAGAAAATCGTTGTCATGAAACTTACGACCAAAAAATAACCATTTAAATACACTTATAAAAACAGATCAAACAACTTATCACAAGTAAAGAGATTTCAGTACCTGGGAGTAACATTCACACCTAATCCACAGGCATATCGACCTAATTTGCTCAAAAGCACAAGCTTACCGCATATAAAAATGCCTAATAAGATCAATTCTTGAGCATGCATGCGCTGTTTGGTCACCCTTTCATATGCGTGATGTAAAAAAACCTGTGTCTCTTCAAGGAAAAGCAATAAGTTGTATTTACGGCAGCAAGAGAAACTAAATGAAGCGTTTTCAGTGTTTTGCGATCGAAGTGAGAAATGGCAAATTTAATTTCAAGAAAATCGTTGTCATGACACTTACGACCAAAAAAGAACCATTTAAATACACTTATAAAAACACATCAAACAACTTATCACAAGTAGAGATTTCAGTCTTCACATTCACACCTAATGCACAGGCATATCGACCTAATTTCCTCCAAAGCAGAAGCTTACCTCATATAAAAATGCCTAATAAGACCAATTCTTGAGCATACATGCCCTGTTTGGTCACCCTTTCATGTGCGTGATGTAAAAAAACCTGAGTCTCTTCAAAGAAAAGCAATAAGATTTATTTACAGCAGCAAGAGAAACTAAATGAAGCGTTTTCAGTGTTCTGCGATTCAAGTGAGAAATGGCAAATTTAATTTCAAGAAAATCGTTGTCATGACACTTACGACCAAAAAAGAACCATTTAAATACACTTATAAAAAGACATCAAACAACTTATCACAAGTAGAGATTTCAGTCTTCACATTCACACCTAATGCACAGGCATATCGACCTAATTTGCTCCAAAGCACAAGCTTACCTCATATAAAAATGCCTAATAAGACCAATTCTTGAGCATACATGCACTGTTTGGTCACCCTATCATGTGCGTGATGTAAAAAAAACCTGAGTCTCTTCAAAGAAAAGCAATAAGATTTATTTACGGCAGCAAGAGAAACTAAATGAAGCGTTTTCAGTGTTCTGCGATTGAAGTGAGAAATGGCAAATTTAATTTCAAGAAAATCGTTGTCATGACACTTACGACCAAAAAAGAACCATTTAAATACACTTATAAAAACAGATCAAACAACTTATCACAAGTAAAGAGATTTCAGTCTTTGGGAGTAACATTCACACCTAATGCACAGGCATATCGACCTAATTTGCTCCAAAGCACAAGCATACCGCATATAAAAATGCCTAATAAGATCATTTCTTGAGCATGCATGCGCTGTTTGGTCACCCTTTCATGTGCGTGATGTAAAAAAACCTGTGTCTCTTCAAAGAAAAGCAATAAGATTTATTTATGGCAGCAAGAGAAACCAAATGAAGCGTTTTCAGTGTTTTGCGATCGAAGTGAGAAAAGGCAAATTTAATTTCAAGAAAATCGTTGTCATGACACTTACGACCAAAAAAGAACCATTTAAATACACTTATAAAAACACATCAAACAACTTATCACAAGTAAAGAGATTTCAGTCTTCACATTCACACCTAATGCACAGGCATATCGACCTAATTTGCTCCAAAGCACAAGCTTACCGCATATAAAAATGCCTAATAAGACCAATTCTTGAGCATACATGCGCTGTTTGGTCACCCTATCATGTGCGTGATGTAAAAAAACCTGAGTCTCTTCAAAGAAAAGCAATAAGATTTATTTACGGCAGCAAGAGAAACTAAATGAAGCGTTTTCAGTGTTCTGCGATTGAAGTGAGAAATGGCAATTTTAATTTCAAGAAAATCGTTGTCATGACACGACCAAAAAAGAACCATTTAAATACACTTATAAAAACAGATCAAACAACTTATCACAAGTAAAGAGATTTCAGTCTTCACATTCACACCTAATGCACAGGCATATCGACCTAATTTGCTCCAAAGCACAAGCTTACCGCATATAAATATGCGTAATAAGACCAATTCTTGAGCATACATGCACTGTTTGGTCACGCTATCATGTGCGTGATGTAAAAAAAACCTGAGTCTCTTCAAAGAAAAGCAATAAGATTTATTTACGGCAGCAAGAGAAACTAAATGAAGCGTTTTCAGTGTTCTGCGATTCAAGTGAGAAATGGCAAATTTAATTTCAAGAAAATCGTTGTCATGACATTTACGACCAAAAAAGAACCATTTAAATACACTTATAAAAACAGATCAAACAACTTATCACAAGTAAATAGATTTTAGTCTTTGGGAGTAACATTCACACCTAATGCACAGGCGTATCGACCTAATTTGCTCCAAAGCACAAGCTTACCGCATATAAAAACGCCTAATAAAATAAATTCTTGAGCATACATGCGCTGTTTGGTCACCCTTTCATGTGCGTGATGTAAAAAAAACCTGAGTCTCTTCAAAGAAAAGCAATAAGATTTATTTACGGCAGCAAGAGAAACTAAATGAAGCGTTTTCAGTGTTCTGCGATTGAAGTGAGAAATGGCAAATTTAATTTCAAGAAAATCGTTGTCATGACACTTACGACCAAAAAAGAACCATTTAAATACACTTATAAAAACAGATCAAACAACTTATCACAAGTAAAGAGATTTCAGTCTTTGGGAGTAACATTCACACCTAATGCACAGGCATATCGACCTAATTTGCTCCAAAGCACAAGCTTACCGCATATAAAAGTGCCTAATAAGATCATTTCTTGAGCATGCATGCCCAGTTTGGTCACCCTATCATGTGCGTGATGTAAAAAAACCTGAGTCTCTTCAAAGAAAAGCAATAAGATTTATTTACGGCAGCAAGAGAAACTAAATGAAGCGTTTTCAGTGTTCTGCGATTGAAGTGATAAATGGCAAATTTAATTTCAAGAAAATCGTTGTCATGACACTTACGACCAAAAAAGAACCATTCAAATACATTTATAAAAGCAGATCAAACAACTTATCAGAAGTAAAGAGATTTCAGTATCTGGGAGTAACATTCACACCTAATCCACAGGCATATCGACCTAATTTGCTCCAAAGCACAAGCTTACCGCATATAAAAATGCCTAATAAGATCAATTCTTGAGCATGCATGCGCTGTTTGGTCACCCTTTCATGTGCGTGATGTAAAAAAACCTGTGTCTCTTCAAAGAAAAGCAATAAGATTTATTTACGGCAGCAAGAGAAACTAAATGAAGCGTTTTCAGTGTTTTGCGATCGAAGTGAGAAATGGCAAATTTCATTTCA
Source organism: Amblyomma mixtum (assembly GCF_055824585.1). Lineage (NCBI taxonomy): Eukaryota > Metazoa > Arthropoda > Arachnida > Ixodida > Ixodidae > Amblyomma > Amblyomma mixtum. The sequence continues at coordinate 200,060,540 of NC_143016.1, forward strand.
AGAAAATCGTTGTCATGAAACTTACGACCAAAAAATAACCATTTAAATACACTTATAAAAACAGATCAAACAACTTATCACAAGTAAAGAGATTTCAGTACCTGGGAGTAACATTCACACCTAATCCACAGGCATATCGACCTAATTTGCTCAAAAGCACAAGCTTACCGCATATAAAAATGCCTAATAAGATCAATTCTTGAGCATGCATGCGCTGTTTGGTCACCCTTTCATATGCGTGATGTAAAAAAACCTGTGTCTCTTCAAGGAAAAGCAATAAGTTGTATTTACGGCAGCAAGAGAAACTAAATGAAGCGTTTTCAGTGTTTTGCGATCGAAGTGAGAAATGGCAAATTTAATTTCAAGAAAATCGTTGTCATGACACTTACGACCAAAAAAGAACCATTTAAATACACTTATAAAAACACATCAAACAACTTATCACAAGTAGAGATTTCAGTCTTCACATTCACACCTAATGCACAGGCATATCGACCTAATTTCCTCCAAAGCAGAAGCTTACCTCATATAAAAATGCCTAATAAGACCAATTCTTGAGCATACATGCCCTGTTTGGTCACCCTTTCATGTGCGTGATGTAAAAAAACCTGAGTCTCTTCAAAGAAAAGCAATAAGATTTATTTACAGCAGCAAGAGAAACTAAATGAAGCGTTTTCAGTGTTCTGCGATTCAAGTGAGAAATGGCAAATTTAATTTCAAGAAAATCGTTGTCATGACACTTACGACCAAAAAAGAACCATTTAAATACACTTATAAAAAGACATCAAACAACTTATCACAAGTAGAGATTTCAGTCTTCACATTCACACCTAATGCACAGGCATATCGACCTAATTTGCTCCAAAGCACAAGCTTACCTCATATAAAAATGCCTAATAAGACCAATTCTTGAGCATACATGCCCTGTTTGGTCACCCTTTCATGTGCGTGATGTAAAAAAACCTGAGTCTCTTCAAAGAAAAGCAATAAGATTTATTTACAGCAGCAAGAGAAACTAAATGAAGCGTTTTCAGTGTTTTGCGATCGAAGTGAGAAATGGCAAATTTAATTTCAAGAAAATCTTTGTCATGACACTTACGGCCAAAAAAGAACCATTTAAATACACTTATAAAAAGACATCAAACAACTTATCACAAGTAGAGATTTCAGTCTTCACATTCACACCTAATGCACAGGCATATCGACCTAATTTGCTCCAAAGCACAAGCTTACCTCATATAAAAATGCCTAATAAGACCAATTCTTGAGCATACATGCCCTGTTTGGTCACCCTTTCATGTGCGTGATGTAAAAAAACCTGAGTCTCTTCAAAGAAAAGCAATAAGATTTATTTACAGCAGCAAGAGAAACTAAATGAAGCGTTTTCAGTGTTTTGCGATCAAAGTGAGAAATGGCAAATTTAATTTCAAGAAAATCGTTGTCATGACACTTACGACCAAAAAAAAAACCATTTAAATACACTTATAAAAAGACATCAAACAACTTATCACAAGTAGAGATTTCAGTCGTCACATTCACACCTAATGCACAGGCATATCGACCTAATTTGCTCCAAAGCACAAGCTTACCTCATATAAAAATGCCCAATAAGACCAATTCTTGAGCATACATGCCCTGTTTGGTCACCCTTTCATGTGCGTGATGTAAAAAAACCTGAGTCTCTTCAAAGAAAAGCAATAAGATTTATTTACAGCAGCAAGAGAAACTAAATGAAGCGTTTTCAGTGTTCTGCGATTCAAGTGAGAAATGGCAAATTTAATTTCAAGAAAATCGTTGTCATGACACTTACGACCAAAAAAGAACCATTTAAATACATTTATAAAAACACATCAAACAACTTATTACAAGTAAAGAGATTTCAGTCTTCACATTCACACCTAATGCACAGGCATAGCGACCTAATTTGCTCCAAAGCACAAGCTTACCGCATATAAAAATGCCTAATAAGACCAATTCTTGAGCATACATGCGCTGTTTGGTCACCCTATCATGTACGTGATGTAAAAAAACCTGAGTCTCTTCAAAGAAAAGCAATAAGATTTATTTACGGCAGCAAGAGAAACTAAATGAAGCGTTTTCAGTGTTCTGCGATTCAAGTGATAAATGGCAAATTTAATTTCAAGAAAATCGTTGTCATGACACTTACGACCAAAAAATAACCATTTAAATACACTTATAAAAACAGATCAAACAACTTATCACAAGTAAAGAGATTTCAGTATCTGGGAGTAACATTCACACCTAATCCACAGGCATATCGACCTAATTTGCTCCAAAGCACAAGCTTACCGCATATAAAAATGCCTAATAAGATCAATTCTTGAGCATGCATGCGCTGTTTGGTCACCCTTTCATATGCGTGATGTAAAAAAACCTGTGTCTCTTCAAAGAAAAGCAATAAGATGTATTTACGGCAGCAAGAGAAACTAAATGAAGCGTTTTCAGTGTTTTGCGATCGAAGTGAGAAATGGCAAATTTAATTTCAAGAAAATCGTTGTCATGACACTTACGACCAAAAAAGAACCATTTAAATACACTTATAAAAACAGATCAAACAACTTATCACAAGTAAAGAGATTTCAGTCTTCACATTCACACCTAATGCACAGGCATATCGACCTAATTGGCTCCAAAGCACAAGCTTACCCCATATAAATATGCGTAATAAGACCAATTCTTGAGCATACATGCGCTGTTTGGTCACCCTATCATGTGCGTGATGTAAAAAAACCTGAGTCTCTTCAAAGAAAAGCAATAAGATTTATTTACGGCAGCAAGAGAAACTAAATGAAGCGTTTTCAGCGTTCTGCGATTGAAGTGAGAAATGGCAAATTTAATTTCAAGAAAATCTTTCATGACACTTACGACCAAAAAAGAACCATTTAAATACACTTATAAAAACAGATCAAACAACTTATCACAAGTAAAGAGATTTCAGTCTTCACATTCACACCTAATGCACAGGCATATCGACCTAATTTGCTCCAAAGCACAAGCTTACCCCATATAAATATGCGTAATAAGACCAATTCTTGAGCATACATGCACTGTTTGGTCACCCTATCATGTGCGTGATGTAAAAAAAACCTGAGTCTCTTCAAAGAAAAGCAATAAGATTTATTTACGGCAGCAAGAGAAACTAAATGAAGCGTTTTCAGTGTTCTGCGATTGAAGTGAGAAATGGCAAATTTAATTTCAAGAAAATCGTTGTCATGACACTTACGACCAAAAAAGAACCATTTAAATACACTTATAAAAACAGATCAAACAACTTATCACAAGTAAAGAGATTTCAGTCTTTGGGAGTAACATTCACACCTAATGCACAGGCATATCGACCTAATTTGCTCCAAAGCACAAGCATACCGCATATAAAAATGCCTAATAAGATCATTTCTTGAGCATGCATGCGCTGTTTGGTCACCCTTTCATGTGCGTGATGTAAAAAAACCTGTGTCTCTTCAAAGAAAAGCAATAAGATTTATTTATGGCAGCAAGAGAAACCAAATGAAGCGTTTTCAGTGTTTTGCGATCGAAGTGAGAAAAGGCAAATTTAATTTCAAGAAAATCGTTGTCATGACACTTACGACCAAAAAAGAACCATTTAAATACACTTATAAAAACACATCAAACAACTTATCACAAGTAAAGAGATTTCAGTCTTCACATTCACACCTAATGCACAGGCATATCGACCTAATTTGCTCCAAGGCACAAGCTTACCGCATATAAAAATGCCTAATAAGACCAATTCTTGAGCATACATGCGCTGTTTGGTCACCCTATCATGTGCGTGATGTAAAAAAACCTGAGTCTCTTCAAAGAAAAGCAATAAGATTTATTTACGGCAGCAAGAGAAACTAAATGAAGCGTTTTCAGTGTTCTGCGATCGAAGTGAGAAATGGCAAATTTCATTTCAAGAAAATCGTTGTCATGAAACTTACGACCAAAAAAGAACCATTTAAATACACTTATAAAAACAGATCAAACAACTTATCACAAGTAAAGAGATTTCAGTCTTTGGGAATAACATTCACACCTAATGCACAGGCATATCGACCTAATTTGCTCCAAAGCACAAGCTTACCGCATATAAAAATGCCTAATAAGATCATTTCTTGAGCATGCATGCGCTGTTTGGTCACCCTTTCATGTGCGTGATGTAAAAAAACCTGTGTCTCTTCAAAGAAAAGCAATAAGATTTATTTATGGCAGCAAGAGAAACCAAATGAAGCGTTTTCAGTGTTCTGCGATTGAAGTGAGAAATGGCAAATTTAATTTCAAGAAAATCTTTCATGACACTTACGACCAAAAAAGAACCATTTAAATACACTTAAAAAACAGATCAAACAACTTATCACAAGTAAAGAGATTTCAGTCTTCACATTCACACCTAATGCACAGGCATATCGACCTAATTTGCTCCAAAGCACAAGCTTACCCCATATAAATATGCGTAATAAGACCAATTCTTGAGCATACATGCACTGTTTGGTCACCCTATCATGTGCGTGATGTAAAAAAAACCTGAGTCTCTTCAAAGAAAAGCAATAAGATTTATTTACGGCAGCAAGAGAAACTAAATGAAGCGTTTTCAGTGTTCTGCGATTCAAGTGAGAAATGGCAAATTTAATTTCAAGAAAATCGTTGTCATGACACTTACGACCAAAAAAGAACCATTTAAATACACTTATAAAAACAGATCAAACAACTTATCACAAGTAAATAGATTTTAGTCTTTGGGAGTAACATTCACACCTAATGCACAGGCGTATCGACCTAATTTGGTCCAAAGCACAAGCTTACCGCATATAAAAATGCCTAATAAAATCAATTCTTGAGCATACATGCGCTGTTTGGTCACCCTTTCATGTGCGTGATGTAAAAAAAAACCTGAGTCTCTTCAAAGAAAAGCAATAAGATTTATTTACGGCAGCAAGAGAAACTAAATGAAGCGTTTTCAGTGTTCTGCGATTGAAGTGAGAAATGGCAAATTTAATTTCAAGAAAATCGTTGTCATGACACTTACGACCAAAAAAGAACCATTTAAATACACTTATAAAAACAGATCAAACAACTTATCACAAGTAAAGAGATTTCAGTCTTTGGGAATAACATTCACACCTAATGCACAGGCATATCGACCTAATTTGCTCCAAAGCACAAGCTTACCGCATATAAAAATGCCTAATAAGATCATTTCTTGAGCATGCATGCGCTGTTTGGTCACCCTTTCATGTGCGTGATGTAAAAAAACCTGTGTCTCTTCAAAGAAAAGCAATAAGATTTATTTATGGCAGCAAGAGAAACCAAATGAAGCGTTTTCAGTGTTTTGCGATCGAAGTGAGAAATGGCAAATTTCATTTCAAGAAAATCGTTGTCATGAAACTTACGACCAAAAAAGAACCATTTAAATACACTTATAAAAACAGATCAAACAACTTATCACAAGTAAATAGATTTTAGTCTTTGGGAATAACATTCACACCTAATGCACAGGCATATCGACCTAATTTGCTCCAAAGCACAAGCTTACCGCATATAAAAATGCCTAATAAGATCATTTCTTGAGCATGCATGCGCTGTTTGGTCACCCTTTCATGTGCGTGATGTAAAAAAACCTGTGTCTCTTCAAAGAAAAGCAATAAGATTTATTTATGGCAGCAAGAGAAACCAAATGAAGCGTTTTCAGTGTTTTGCGATCGAAGTGAGAAATGGCAAATTTCATTTCAAGAAAATCGTTGTCATGAAACTTACGACCAAAAAATAACCATTTAAATACACTTATAAAAACAGATCAAACAACTTATCACAAGTAAAGATATTTCAGTACCTGGGAGTAACATTCACACCTAATCCACAGGCATATCGACCTAATTTGCTCAAAAGCACAAGCTTACCGCATATAAAAATGCCTAATAAGATCAATTCTTGAGCATGCATGCGCTGTTTGGTCACCCTTTCATATGCGTGATGTAAAAAAACCTGTGTCTCTTCAAGGAAAAGCAATAAGTTGTATTTACGGCAGCAAGAGAAACTAAATGAAGCGTTTTCAGTGTTTTGCGATCGAAGTGAGAAATGGCAAATTTAATTTCAAGAAAATCGTTGTCATGACACTTACGACCAAAAAAGAACCATTTAAATACACTTATAAAAACACATCAAACAACTTATCACAAGTAGAGATTTCAGTCTTCACATTCACACCTAATGCACAGGCATATCGACCTAATTTCCTCCAAAGCACAAGCTTACCTCATATAAAAATGCCTAATAAGACCAATTCTTGAGCATACATGCCCTGTTTGGTCACCCTTTCATGTGCGTGATGTAAAAAAACCTGAGTCTCTTCAAAGAAAAGCAATAAGATTTATTTACAGCAGCAAGAGAAACTAAATGAAGCGTTTTCAGTGTTTTGCGATCGAAGTGAGAAATGGCAAATTTAATTACAAGAAAATCTTTGTCATGACACTTACGACCAAAAAAGAACAATTTAAATACACTTATAAAAAGACATCAAACAACTTATCACAAGTAGAGATTTCAGTCTTCACATTCACACCTAATGCACAGGCATATCGACCTAATTTGCTCCAAAGCACAAGCTTACCTCATATAAAAATGCCTAATAAGACCAATTCTTGAGCATACATGCCCTGTTTGGTCACCCTTTCATGTGCGTGATGTAAAAAAACCTGAGTCTCTTCAAAGAAAAGCAATAAGATTTATTTACAGCAGCAAGAGAAACTAAATGAAGCGTTTTCAGTGTTTTGCGATCAAAGTGAGAAATGGCAAATTTAATTTCAAGAAAATCGTTGTCATGACACTTACGACCAAAAAAAAACCATTTAAATACACTTATAAAAAGACATCAAACAACTTATCACAAGTAGAGATTTCAGTCGTCACATTCACACCTAATGCACAGGCATATCGACCTAATTTGCTCCAAAGCACAAGCTTACCTCATATAAAAATGCCCAATAAGACCAATTCTTGAGCATACATGCCCTGTTTGGTCACCCTTTCATGTGCGTGATGTAAAAAAACCTGAGTCTCTTCAAAGAAAAGCAATAAGATTTATTTACAGCAGCAAGAGAAACTAAATGAAGCGTTTTCAGTGTTCTGCGATTCAAGTGAGAAATGGCAAATTTAATTTCAAGAAAATCGTTGTCATGACACTTACGACCAAAAAAGAACCATTTAAATACATTTATAAAAACACATCAAACAACTTATTACAAGTAAAGAGATTTCAGTCTTCACATTCACACCTAATGCACAGGCATATCGACCTAATTTGCTCCAAAGCACAAGCTTACCGCATATAAAAATGCCTAATAAGACCAATTCTTGAGCATACATGCGCTGTTTGGTCACCCTATCATGTACGTGATGTAAAAAAACCTGAGTCTCTTCAAAGAAAAGCAATAAGATTTATTTACGGCAGCAAGAGAAACTAAATGAAGCGTTTTCAGTGTTCTGCGATTCAAGTGATAAATGGCAAATTTAATTTCAAGAAAATCGTTGTCATGACACTTACGACCAAAAAATAACCATGTAAATACACTTATAAAAACAGATCAAACAACTTATCACAAGTAAAGAGATTTCAGTATCTGGGAGTAACATTCACACCTAATCCACAGGCATATCGACCTAATTTGCTCCAAAGCACAAGCTTACCGCATATAAAAATGCCTAATAAGATCAATTCTTGAGCATGCATGCGCTGTTTGGTCACCCTTTCATATGCGTGATGTAAAAAAACCTGTGTCTCTTCAAAGAAAAGCAATAAGATGTATTTACGGCAGCAAGAGAAACTAAATGAAGCGTTTTCAGTGTTTTGCGATCGAAGTGAGAAATGGCAAATTTAATTTCAAGAAAATCGTTGTCATGACACTTACGACCAAAAAAGAACCATTTAAATACACTTATAAAAACAGATCAAACAACTTATCACAAGTAAAGAGATTTCAGTCTTCACATTCACACCTAATGCACAGGCATATCGACCTAATTGGCTCCAAAGCACAAGCTTACCCCATATAAATATGCGTAATAAGACCAATTCTTGAGCATACATGCGCTGTTTGGTCACCCTATCATGTGCGTGATGTAAAAAAACCTGAGTCTCTTCAAAGAAAAGCAATAAGATTTATTTACGGCAGCAAGAGAAACTAAATGAAGCGTTTTCAGCGTTCTGCGATTGAAGTGAGAAATGGCAAATTTAATTTCAAGAAAATCTTTCATGACACTTACGACCAAAAAAGAACCATTTAAATACACTTATAAAAACAGATCAAACAACTTATCACAAGTAAAGAGATTTCAGTCTTCACATTCACACCTAATGCACAGGCATATCGACCTAATTTGCTCCAAAGCACAAGCTTACCCCATATAAATATTCGTAATAAGACCAATTCTTGAGCATACATGCACTGTTTGGTCACCCTATCATGTGCGTGATGTAAAAAAAACCTGAGTCTCTTCAAAGAAAAGCAATAAGATTTATTTACGGCAGCAAGAGAAACTAAATGAAGCGTTTTCAGTGTTCTGCGATTGAAGTGAGAAATGGCAAATTTAATTTCAAGAAAATCGTTGTCATGACACTTACGACCAAAAAAGAACCATTTAAATACACTTATAAAAACAGATCAAACAACTTATCACAAGTAAAGAGATTTCAGTCTTTGGGAGTAACATTCACACCTAATGCACAGGCATATCGACCTAATTTGCTCCAAAGCACAAGCATACCGCATATAAAACAGCCTAATAAGATCATTTCTTGAGCATGCATGCGCTGTTTGGTCACCCTTTCATGTGCGTGATGTAAAAAAACCTGTGTCTCTTCAAAGAAAAGCAATAAGATTTATTTATGGCAGCAAGAGAAACCAAATGAAGCGTTTTCAGTGTTTTGCGATCGAAGTGAGAAAAGGCAAATTTAATTTCAAGAAAATCGTTGTCATGACACTTACGACCAAAAAAGAACCATTTAAATACACTTATAAAAACACATCAAACAACTTATCACAAGTAAAGAGATTTCAGTCTTCACATTCACACCTAATGCACAGGCATATCGACCTAATTTGCTCCAAAGCACAAGCTTACCGCATATAAAAATGCCTAATAAGACCAATTCTTGAGCATACATGCGCTGTTTGGTCACCCTATCATGTGCGTGATGTAAAAAAACCTGAGTCTCTTCAAAGAAAAGCAATAAGATTTATTTACGGCAGCAAGAGAAACTAAATGAAGCGTTTTCAGTGTTCTGCGATTGAAGTGAGAAATGGCAATTTTAATTTCAAGAAAATCGTTGTCATGACACGACCAAAAAAGAACCATTTAAATACACTTATAAAAACAGATCAAACAACTTATCACAAGTAAAGAGATTTCAGTCTTCACATTCACACCTAATGCACAGGCATATCGACCTAATTTGCTCCAAAGCACAAGCTTACCGCATATAAATGTGCGTAATAAGACCAATTCTTGAGCATACATGCACTGTTTGGTCACGCTATCATGTGCGTGATGTAAAAAAAACCTGAGTCTCTTCAAAGAAAAGCAATAAGATTTATTTACGGCAGCAAGAGAAACTAAATGAAGCGTTTTCAGAGTTCTGCGATTCAAGTGAGAAATGGCAAATTTAATTTCAAGAAAATCGTTGTCATGACATTTACGACCAAAAAAGAACCATTTAAATACACTTATAAAAACAGATCAAACAACTTATCACAAGTAAATAGATTTTAGTCTTTGGGAGTAACATTCACACCTAATGCACAGGCGTATCGACCTAATTTGCTCCAAAGCACAAGCTTACCGCATATAAAAACGCCTAATAAAATAAATTCTTGAGCATACATGCGCTGTTTGGTCACCCTTTCATGTGCGTGATGTAAAAAAAACCTGAGTCTCTTCAAAGAAAAGCAATAAGATTTATTTACGGCAGCAAGAGAAACTAAATGAATTGTTTTCAGTGTTCTGCGATTCAAGTGAGAAATGGCAAATTTAATTTCAAGAAAATCGTTGTCATGACACTTACGACCAAAAAAGAACCATTTAAATACACTTATAAAAACAGATCAAACAACTTATCACAAGTAAATAGATTTTAGTCTTTGGGAGTAACATTCACACCTAATGCACAGGCGTATCGACCTAATTTGGTCCAAAGCACAAGCTTACCGCATATAAAAATGCCTAATAAAATCAATTCTTGAGCATACATGCGCTGTTTGGTCACCCTTTCATGTGCGTGATGTAAAAAAACCTGAGTCTCTTCAAAGAAAAGCAATAAGATTTATTTACGGCAGCAAGAGAAACTAAATGAAGCGTTTTCAGTGTTCTGCGATTGAAGTGAGAAATGGCAAATTTAATTTCAAGAAAATCGTTGTCATGACACTTACGACCAAAAAAGAACCATTTAAATACACTTATCAAAACAGATCAAACAACTTATCACAAGTAAAGAGATTTCAGTCTTTGGGAGTAACATTCACACCTAATGCACAGGCATATCGACCTAATTTGCTCCAAAGCACAAGCTTACCGCATATAAAAATGCCTAATAAGACCAATTCTTGAGCATACATGCGCTGTTTGGTCACCCTATCATGTGCGTGATGTAAAAAAACCTGAGTCTCTTCAAAGAAAAGCAATAAGATTTATTTACGGCAGCAAGAGAAACTAAATGAAGCGTTTTCAGTGTTCTGCGATTGAAGTGAGAAATGGCAATTTTAATTTCAAGAAAATCGTTGTCATGACACGACCAAAAAAGAACCATTTAAATACACTTATAAAAACAGATCAAACAACTTATCACAAGTAAAGAGATTTCAGTCTTCACATTCACACCTAATGCACAGGCATATCGACCTAATTTGCTCCAAAGCACAAGCTTACCGCATATAAATGTGCGTAATAAGACCAATTCTTGAGCATACATGCACTGTTTGGTCACGCTATCATGTGCGTGATGTAAAAAAAACCTGAGTCTCTTCAAAGAAAAGCAATAAGATTTATTTACGGCAGCAAGAGAAACTAAATGAAGCGTTTTCAGTGTTCTGCGATTCAAGTGAGAAATGGCAAATTTAATTTCAAGAAAATCGTTGTCATGACATTTACGACCAAAAAAGAACCATTTAAATACACTTATAAAAACAGATCAAACAACTTATCACAAGTAAATAGATTTTAGTCTTTGGGAGTAACATTCACACCTAATGCACAGGCGTATCGACCTAATTTGCTCCAAAGCACAAGCTTACCGCATATAAAAATGCCTAATAAGATCATTTCTTGAGCATGCATGCGCTGTTTGGTCACCCTTTCATGTGCGTGATGTAAAAAAACCTGTGTCTCTTCAAAGAAAAGCAATAAGATTTATTTATGGCAGCAAGAGAAACCAAATGAAGCGTTTTCAGTGTTTTGCGATCGAAGTGAGAAATGGCAAATTTAATTTCAAGAAAATCGTTGTCATGACACTTGCGACCAAAAAAGAACCATTTAAATACACTTATAAAAAGACATCAAACAACTTATCACAAGTAAAGAGATTTCAGTATCTGGGAGTAACATTCACACCTAATCCACAGGCATATCGACCTAATTTGCTCCAAAGCACAAGCTTACCGCATATAAAAGTGCCTAATAAGATCATTTCTTGAGCATGCATGCCCAGTTTGGTCACCCTATCATGTGCGTGATGTAAAAAAACCTGAGTCTCTTCAAAGAAAAGCAATAAGATTTATTTACGGCAGCAAGAGAAACTAAATGAAGCGTTTTCAGTGTTCTGCGATTGAAGTGATAAATGGCAAATTTAATTTCAAGAAAATCGTTGTCATGACACTTACGACCAAAAAAGAACCATTTAAATACATTTATAAAAGCAGATCAAACAACTTATCAGAAGTAAAGAGATTTCAGTATCTGGGAGTAACATTCACACCTAATCCACAGGCATATCGACCTAATTTGCTCCAAAGCACAAGCTTACCGCATATAAAAATGCCTAATAAGATCAATTCTTGAGCATGCATGCGCTGTTTGGTCACCCTTTCATGTGCGTGATGTAAAAAAACCTGTGTCTCTTCAAAGAAAAGCAATAAGATTTATTTACGGCAGCAAGAGAAACTAAATGAAGCGTTTTCAGTGTTTTGCGATCGAAGTGAGAAATGGCAAATTTCATTTCAAGAAAATCGTTGTCATGAAACTTACGACCAAAAAATAAGCATTTAAATACACTTATAAAAACAGATCAAACAACTTATCACAAGTAAAGAGATTTCAGTACCTGGGAGTAACATTCACACCTAATCCACAGGCATATCGACCTAATTTGCTCAAAAGCACAAGCTTACCGCATATAAAAATGCCTAATAAGATCAATTCTTGAGCATGCATGCGCTGTTTGGTCACCCTTTCATATGCGTGATGTAAAAAAACCTGTGTCTCTTCAAAGAAAAGCAATAAGATGTATTTACGGCAGCAAGAGAAACTAAATGAAGCGTTTTCAGTGTTTTGCGATCAAAGTGAGAAATGGCAAATTTAATTTCAAGAAAATCGTTGTCATGACACTTACGACCAAAAAAGAACCATTTAAATACACTTATAAAAAGACATCAAACAACTTATCACAAGTAGAGATTTCAGTCGTCACATTCACACCTAATGCACAGGCATATCGACCTAATTTGCTCCAAAGCACAAGCTTACCTCATATAAAAATGCCCAATAAGACCAATTCTTGAGCATACATGCCCTGTTTGGTCACCCTTTCATGTGCGTGATGTAAAAAAACCTGAGTCTCTTCAAAGAAAAGCAATAAGATTTATTTACAGCAGCAAGAGAAACTAAATGAAGCGTTTTCAGTGTTCTGCGATTCAAGTGAGAAATGGCAAATTTAATTTCAAGAAAATCGTTGTCATGACACTTACGACCAAAAAAGAACCATTTAAATACACTTATAAAAACAGATCAAACAACTTATCACAAGTAAAGAGATTTCAGTATCTGGGAGTAACATTCACACCTAATCCACAGGCATATCGACCTAATTTGCTCAAAAGCACAAGCTTACCGCATATAAAAATGCCTAATAAGACCAATTCTTGATCATACATGCGCTGTTTGGTCACCCTATCATGTGCGTGATGTAAAAAAACCTGAGTCTCTTCAAAGAAAAGCAATAAAATTTATTTACGGCAGCAAGAGAAACTAAATGAAGCGTTTTCAGTGTTCTGCGATTGAAGTGATAAATGGCAAATTTAATTTCAAGAAAATCGTTGTCATGACACTTACGACCAAAAAATAACCATTTAAATACACTTATAAAAACAGATCAAACAACTTATCACAAGTAAAGAGATTTCAGTATCTGGGAGTAACATTCACACCTAATCCACAGGCATATCGACCTAATTTGCTCCAAAGCACAAGCTTACCGCATATAAAAATGCCTAATAAGATCAATTCTTGAGCATGCATGCGCTGTTTGGTCACCCTTTCATATGCGTGATGTAAAAAAAACCTGTGTCTCTTCAAAGAAAAGCAATAAGATGTATTTACGGCAGCAAGAGAAACTAAATGAAGCGTTTTCAGTGTTTTGCGATCAAAGTGAGAAATGGCAAATTTAATTTCAAGAAAATCGTTGTCATGACACTTACGACCAAAAAAGAACCATTTAAATACACTTATAAAAAGACATCAAACAACTTATCACAAGTAGAGATTTCAGTCGTCACATTCACACCTAATGCACAGGCATATCGACCTAATTTGCTCCAAAGCACAAGCTTACCTCATATAAAAATGCCCAATAAGACCAATTCTTGAGCATACATGCCCTGTTTGGTCACCCTTTCATGTGCGTGATGTAAAAAAACCTGAGTCTCTTCAAAGAAAAGCAATAAGATTTATTTACAGCAGCAAGAGAAACTAAATGAAGCGTTTTCAGTGTTCTGCGATTCAAGTGAGAAATGGCAAATTTAATTTCAAGAAAATCGTTGTCATGACACTTACGACCAAAAAAGAACCATTTAAATACATTTATAAAAACACATCAAACAACTTATTACAAGTAAAGAGATTTCAGTCTTCACATTCACACCTAATGCACAGGCATATCGACCTAATTTGCTCCAAAGCACAAGCTTACCGCATATAAAAATGCCTAATAAGACCAATTCTTGAGCATACATGCGCTGTTTGGTCACCCTATCATGTACGTGATGTAAAAAAACCTGAGTCTCTTCAAAGAAAAGCAATAAGATTTATTTACGGCAGCAAGAGAAACTAAATGAAGCGTTTTCAGTGTTCTGCGATTCAAGTGATAAATGGCAAATTTAATTTCAAGAAAATCGTTGTCATGACACTTACGACCAAAAAATAACCATTTAAATACACTTATAAAAACAGATCAAACAACTTATCACAAGTAAAGAGATTTCAGTATCTGGGAGTAACATTCACACCTAATCCACAGGCATATCGACCTAATTTGCTCCAAAGCACAAGCTTACCGCATATAAAAATGCCTAATAAGATCAATTCTTGAGCATGCATGCGCTGTTTGGTCACCCTTTCATATGCGTGATGTAAAAAAACCTGTGTCTCTTCAAAGAAAAGCAATAAGATGTATTTACGGCAGCAAGAGAAACTAAATGAAGCGTTTTCAGTGTTTTGCGATCGAAGTGAGAAATGGCAAATTTAATTTCAAGAAAATCGTTGTCATGACACTTACGACCAAAAAAGAACCATTTAAATACACTTATAAAAACAGATCAAACAACTTATCACAAGTAAAGAGATTTCAGTCTTCACATTCACACCTAATGCACAGGCATATCGACCTAATTTGCTCCAAAGCACAAGCTTACCCCATATAAATATGCGTAATAAGACCAATTCTTGAGCATACATGCGCTGTTTGGTCACCCTATCATGTGCGTGATGTAAAAAAACCTGAGTCTCTTCAAAGAAAAGCAATAAGATTTATTTACGGCAGCAAGAGAAACTAAATGAAGCGTTTTCAGTGTTCTGCGATTGAAGTGAGAAATGGCAAATTTAATTTCAAGAAAATCTTTCATGACACTTACGACCAAAAAAGAACCATTTAAATACACTTATAAAAACAGATCAAACAACTTATCACAAGTAAAGAGATTTCAGTCTTCACATTCACACCTAATGCACAGGCATATCGACCTAATTTGCTCCAAAGCACAAGCTTACCCCATATAAATATGCGTAATAAGACCAATTCTTGAGCATACATGCACTGTTTGGTCACCCTATCATGTGCGTGATGTAAAAAAAACCTGAGTCTCTTCAAAGAAAAGCAATAAGATTTATTTACGGCAGCAAGAGAAACTAAATGAAGCGTTTTCAGTGTTCTGCGATTGAAGTGAGAAATGGCAAATTTAATTTCAAGAAAATCGTTGTCATGACACTTACGACCAAAAAAGAACCATTTAAATACACTTATAAAAACAGATCAAACAACTTATCACAAGTAAAGAGATTTCAGTCTTTGGGAGTAACATTCACACCTAATGCACAGGCATATCGACCTAATTTGCTCCAAAGCACAAGCATACCGCATATAAAAATGCCTAATAAGATCATTTCTTGAGCATGCATGCGCTGTTTGGTCACCCTTTCATGTGCGTGATGTAAAAAAACCTGTGTCTCTTCAAAGAAAAGCAATAAGATTTATTTATGGCAGCAAGAGAAACCAAATGAAGCGTTTTCAGTGTTTTGCGATCGAAGTGAGAAAAGGCAAATTTAATTTCAAGAAAATCGTTGTCATGACACTTACGACCAAAAAAGAACCATTTAAATACACTTATAAAAACACATCAAACAACTTATCACAAGTAAAGAGATTTCAGTCTTCACATTCACACCTAATGCACAGGCATATCGACCTAATTTGCTCCAAAGCACAAGCTTACCGCATATAAAAATGCCTAATAAGACCAATTCTTGAGCATACATGCGCTGTTTGGTCACCCTATCATGTGCGTGATGTAAAAAAACCTGAGTCTCTTCAAAGAAAAGCAATAAGATTTATTTACGGCAGCAAGAGAAACTAAATGAAGCGTTTTCAGTGTTCTGCGATTGAAGTGAGAAATGGCAATTTTAATTTCAAGAAAATCGTTGTCATGACACGACCAAAAAAGAACCATTTAAATACACTTATAAAAACAGATCAAACAACTTATCACAAGTAAAGAGATTTCAGTCTTCACATTCACACCTAATGCACAGGCATATCGACCTAATTTGCTCCAAAGCACAAGCTTACCGCATATAAATATGCGTAATAAGACCAATTCTTGAGCATACATGCACTGTTTGGTCACGCTATCATGTGCGTGATGTAAAAAAAACCTGAGTCTCTTCAAAGAAAAGCAATAAGATTTATTTACGGCAGCAAGAGAAACTAAATGAAGCGTTTTCAGTGTTCTGCGATTCAAGTGAGAAATGGCAAATTTAATTTCAAGAAAATCGTTGTCATGACATTTACGACCAAAAAAGAACCATTTAAATACACTTATAAAAACAGATCAAACAACTTATCACAAGTAAATAGATTTTAGTCTTTGGGAGTAACATTCACACCTAATGCACAGGCATATCGACCTAATTTGCTCAAAAGCACAAGCTTACCGCATATAAAAATGCCTAATAAGATCAATTCTTGAGCATGCATGCGCTGTTTGGTCACCCTTTCATATGCGTGATGTAAAAAAACCTGTGTCTCTTCAAAGAAAAGCAATAAGATGTATTTACGGCAGCAAGAGAAACTAAATGAAGCGTTTTCAGTGTTTTGCGATCAAAGTGAGAAATGGCAAATTTAATTTCAAGAAAATCGTTGTCATGACACTTACGACCAAAAAAGAACCATTTAAATACACTTATAAAAAGACATCAAACAACTTATCACAAGTAGAGATTTCAGTCGTCACATTCACACCTAATGCACAGGCATATCGACCTAATTTGCTCCAAAGCACAAGCTTACCTCATATAAAAATGCCCAATAAGACCAATTCTTGAGCATACATGCCCTGTTTGGTCACCCTTTCATGTGCGTGATGTAAAAAAACCTGAGTCTCTTCAAAGAAAAGCAATAAGATTTATTTACAGCAGCAAGAGAAACTAAATGAAGCGTTTTCAGTGTTCTGCGATTCAAGTGAGAAATGGCAAATTTAATTTCAAGAAAATCGTTGTCATGACACTTACGACCAAAAAAGAACCATTTAAATACACTTATAAAAACAGATCAAACAACTTATCACAAGTAAAGAGATTTCAGTATCTGGGAGTAACATTCACACCTAATCCACAGGCATATCGACCTAATTTGCTCAAAAGCACAAGCTTACCGCATATAAAAATGCCTAATAAGACCAATTCTTGATCATACATGCGCTGTTTGGTCACCCTATCATGTGCGTGATGTAAAAAAACCTGAGTCTCTTCAAAGAAAAGCAATAAAATTTATTTACGGCAGCAAGAGAAACTAAATGAAGCGTTTTCAGTGTTCTGCGATTGAAGTGATAAATGGCAAATTTAATTTCAAGAAAATCGTTGTCATGACACTTACGACCAAAAAATAACAATTTAAATACACTTATAAAAACAGATCAAACAACTTATCACAAGTAAAGAGATTTCAGTATCTGGGAGTAACATTCACACCTAATCCACAGGCATATCGACCTAATTTGCTCCAAAGCACGAGCTTACCGCATATAAAAATGCCTAATAAGATCAATTCTTGAGCATGCATGCGCTGTTTGGTCACCCTTTCATATGCGTGATGTAAAAAAACCTGTGTCTCTTCAAAGAAAAGCAATAAGATGTATTTACGGCAGCAAGAGAAACTAAATGAAGCGTTTTCAGTGTTTTGCGATCGAAGTGAGAAATGGCAAATTTAATTTCAAGAAAATCGTTGTCATGACACTTACGACCAAAAAAGAACCATTTAAATACACTTATAAAAACAGATCAAACAACTTATCACAAGTAAAGAGATTTCAGTCTTCACATTCACACCTAATGCACAGGCATATCGACCTAATTTGCTCCAAAGCACAAGCTTACCCCATATAAATATGCGTAATAAGACCAATTCTTGAGCATACATGCGCTGTTTGGTCACCCTATCATGTGCGTGATGTAAAAAAACCTGAGTCTCTTCAAAGAAAAGCAATAAGATTTATTTACGGCAGCAAGAGAAACTAAATGAAGCGTTTTCAGTGTTCTGCGATTGAAGTGAGAAATGGCAAATTTAATTTCAAGAAAATCGTTGTCATGACACTTACGACCAAAAAAGAACCATTTAAATACACTTATAAAAACAGATCAAACAACTTATCACAAGTAAAGAGATTTCAGTCTTTGGGAGTAACATTCACACCTAATGCACAGGCATATCGACCTAATTTGCTCCAAAGCACAAGCATACCGCATATAAAAATGCCTAATAAGATCATTTCTTGAGCATGCATGCGCTGTTTGGTCACCCTTTCATGTGCGTGATGTAAAAAAACCTGTGTCTCTTCAAAGAAAAGCAATAAGATTTATTTATGGCAGCAAGAGAAACCAAATGAAGCGTTTTCAGTGTTTTGCGATCGAAGTGAGAAAAGGCAAATTTAATTTCAAGAAAATCGTTGTCATGACACTTACGACCAAAAAAGAATCATTTAAATACACTTATAAAAACACATCAAACAACTTATCACAAGTAAAGAGATTTCAGTCTTCACATTCACACCTAATGCACAGGCATATCGACCTAATTTGCTCCAAAGCACAAGCTTACCGCATATAAAAATGCCTAATAAGACCAATTCTTGAGCATACATGCGCTGTTTGGTCACCCTATCATGTGCGTGATGTAAAAAAACCTGAGACTCTTCAAAGAAAAGCAATAGGATTTATTTACGGCAGCAAGAGAAACTAAATGAAGCGTTTTCAGTGTTCTGCGATTGAAGTGAGAAATGGCAATTTTAATTTCAAGAAAATCGTTGTCATGACACGACCAAAAAAGAACCATTTAAATACACTTATAAAAACAGATCAAACAACTTATCACAAGTAAAGAGATTTCAGTCTTCACATTCACACCTAATGCACAGGCATATCGACCTAATTTGCTCCAAAGCACAAGCTTACCGCATATAAATATGCGTAATAAGACCAATTCTTGAGCATACATGCACTGTTTGGTCACGCTATCATGTGCGTGATGTAAAAAAAACCTGAGTCTCTTCAAAGAAAAGCAATAAGATTTATTTACGGCAGCAAGAGAAACTAAATGAAGCGTTTTCAGTGTTCTGCGATTCAAGTGAGAAATGGCAAATTTAATTTCAAGAAAATCGTTGTCATGACATTTACGACCAAAAAAGAACCATTTAAATACACTTATAAAAACAGATCAAACAACTTATCACAAGTAAATAGATTTTAGTCTTTGGGAGTAACATTCACACCTAATGCACAGGCGTATCGACCTAATTTGCTCCAAAGCACAAGCTTACCGCATATAAAAACGCCTAATAAAATAAATTCTTGAGCATACATGCGCTGTTTGGTCACCCTTTCATGTGCGTGATGTAAAAAAAACCTGAGTCTCTTCAAAGAAAAGCAATAAGATTTATTTACGGCAGCAAGAGAAACTAAATGAAGCGTTTTCAGTGTTCTGCGATTCAAGTGAGAAATGGCAAATTTAATTTCAAGAAAATCGTTGTCATGACACTTACGACCAAAAAAGAACCATTTAAATACACTTATAAAAAGACATCAAACAACTTATCACAAGTAGAGATTTCAGTCGTCACATTCACACCTAATGCACAGGCATATCGACCTAATTTGCTCCAAAGCACAAGCTTACCTCATATAAAAATGCCCAATAAGACCAATTCTTGAGCATACATGCCCTGTTTGGTCACCCTTTCATGTGCGTGATGTAAAAAAACCTGAGTCTCTTCAAAGAAAAGCAATAAGATTTATTTACAGCAGCAAGAGAAACTAAATGAAGCGTTTTCAGTGTTCTGCGATTCAAGTGAGAAATGGCAAATTTAATTTCAAGAAAATCGTTGTCATGACACTTACGACCAAAAAAGAACCATTTAAATACACTTATAAAAACAGATCAAACAACTTATCACAAGTAAAGAGATTTCAGTATCTGGGAGTAACATTCACACCTAATCCACAGGCATATCGACCTAATTTGCTCAAAAGCACAAGCTTACCGCATATAAAAATGCCTAATAAGACCAATTCTTGATCATACATGCGCTGTTTGGTCACCCTATCATGTGCGTGATGTAAAAAAACCTGAGTCTCTTCAAAGAAAAGCAATAAAATTTATTTACGGCAGCAAGAGAAACTAAATGAAGCGTTTTCAGTGTTCTGCGATTGAAGTGATAAATGGCAAATTTAATTTCAAGAAAATCGTTGTCATGACACTTACGACCAAAAAATAACAATTTAAATACACTTATAAAAACAGATCAAACAACTTATCACAAGTAAAGAGATTTCAGTATCTGGGAGTAACATTCACACCTAATCCACAGGCATATCGACCTAATTTGCTCCAAAGCACGAGCTTACCGCATATAAAAATGCCTAATAAGATCAATTCTTGAGCATGCATGCGCTGTTTGGTCACCCTTTCATATGCGTGATGTAAAAAAACCTGTGTCTCTTCAAAGAAAAGCAATAAGATGTATTTACGGCAGCAAGAGAAACTAAATGAAGCGTTTTCAGTGTTTTGCGATCGAAGTGAGAAATGGCAAATTTAATTTCAAGAAAATCGTTGTCATGACACTTACGACCAAAAAAGAACCATTTAAATACACTTATAAAAACAGATCAAACAACTTATCACAAGTAAAGAGATTTCAGTCTTCACATTCACACCTAATGCACAGGCATATCGACCTAATTTGCTCCAAAGCACAAGCTTACCCCATATAAATATGCGTAATAAGACCAATTCTTGAGCATACATGCGCTGTTTGGTCACCCTATCATGTGCGTGATGTAAAAAAACCTGAGTCTCTTCAAAGAAAAGCAATAAGATTTATTTACGGCAGCAAGAGAAACTAAATGAAGCGTTTTCAGTGTTCTGCGATTGAAGTGAGAAATGGCAAATTTAATTTCAAGAAAATCGTTGTCATGACACTTACGACCAAAAAAGAACCATTTAAATACACTTATAAAAACAGATCAAACAACTTATCACAAGTAAAGAGATTTCAGTCTTTGGGAGTAACATTCACACCTAATGCACAGGCATATCGACCTAATTTGCTCCAAAGCACAAGCATACCGCATATAAAAATGCCTAATAAGATCATTTCTTGAGCATGCATGCGCTGTTTGGTCACCCTTTCATGTGCGTGATGTAAAAAAACCTGTGTCTCTTCAAAGAAAAGCAATAAGATTTATTTATGGCAGCAAGAGAAACCAAATGAAGCGTTTTCAGTGTTTTGCGATCGAAGTGAGAAAAGGCAAATTTAATTTCAAGAAAATCGTTGTCATGACACTTACGACCAAAAAAGAATCATTTAAATACACTTATAAAAACACATCAAACAACTTATCACAAGTAAAGAGATTTCAGTCTTCACATTCACACCTAATGCACAGGCATATCGACCTAATTTGCTCCAAAGCACAAGCTTACCGCATATAAAAATGCCTAATAAGACCAATTCTTGAGCATACATGCGCTGTTTGGTCACCCTATCATGTGCGTGATGTAAAAAAACCTGAGACTCTTCAAAGAAAAGCAATAGGATTTATTTACGGCAGCAAGAGAAACTAAATGAAGCGTTTTCAGTGTTCTGCGATTGAAGTGAGAAATGGCAATTTTAATTTCAAGAAAATCGTTGTCATGACACGACCAAAAAAGAACCATTTAAATACACTTATAAAAACAGATCAAACAACTTATCACAAGTAAAGAGATTTCAGTCTTCACATTCACACCTAATGCACAGGCATATCGACCTAATTTGCTCCAAAGCACAAGCTTACCGCATATAAATATGCGTAATAAGACCAATTCTTGAGCATACATGCACTGTTTGGTCACGCTATCATGTGCGTGATGTAAAAAAAACCTGAGTCTCTTCAAAGAAAAGCAATAAGATTTATTTACGGCAGCAAGAGAAACTAAATGAAGCGTTTTCAGTGTTCTGCGATTCAAGTGAGAAATGGCAAATTTAATTTCAAGAAAATCGTTGTCATGACATTTACGACCAAAAAAGAACCATTTAAATACACTTATAAAAACAGATCAAACAACTTATCACAAGTAAATAGATTTTAGTCTTTGGGAGTAACATTCACACCTAATGCACAGGCGTATCGACCTAATTTGCTCCAAAGCACAAGCTTACCGCATATAAAAACGCCTAATAAAATAAATTCTTGAGCATACATGCGCTGTTTGGTCACCCTTTCATGTGCGTGATGTAAAAAAAACCTGAGTCTCTTCAAAGAAAAGCAATAAGATTTATTTACGGCAGCAAGAGAAACTAAATGAAGCGTTTTCAGTGTTCTGCGATTCAAGTGAGAAATGGCAAATTTAATTTCAAGAAAATCGTTGTCATGACACTTACGACCAAAAAAGAACCATTTAAATACACTTATAAAAACAGATCAAACAACTTATCACAAGTAAATAGATTTTAGTCTTTGGGAGTAACATTCACACCTAATGCACAGGCGTATCGACCTAATTTGGTCCAATGCACAAGCTTACCGCATATAAAAATGCCTAATAAAATCAATTCTTGAGCATACATGCGCTGTTTGGTCACCCTTTCATGTGCGTGATGTAAAAAAAACCTGAGTCTCTTCAAAGAAAAGCAATAAGATTTATTTACGGCAGCAAGAGAAACTAAATGAAGCGTTTTCAGTGTTCTGCGATTGAAGTGAGAAATGGCAAATTTAATTTCAAGAAAATCGTTGTCATGACACTTACGACCAAAAAAGAACCATTTAAATACACTTATAAAAACAGATCAAACAACTTATCACAAGTAAAGAGATTTCAGTCTTTGGGAGTAACATTCACACCTAATGCACAGGCATATCGACCTAATTTGCTCCAAAGCACAAGCTTACCGCATATAAAAATGCCTAATAAGATCATTTCTTGAGCATGTATGCGCTGTTTGGTCACCCTTTCATGTGCGTGATGTAAAAAAACCTGTGTCTCTTCAAAGAAAAGCAATAAGATTTATTTATGGCAGCAAGAGAAACCAAATGAAGCGTTTTCAGTGTTTTGCGATCGAAGTGAGAAATGGCAAATTTAATTTCAAGAAAATCGTTGTCATGACACTTACGACCAAAAAAGAGCCATTTAAATACACTTATAAAAAGACATCAAACAACTTATCACAAGTAAAGAGATTTCAGTATCTGGGAGTAACATTCACACCTAATCCACAGGCATATCGACCTAATTTGCTCCAAAGCACAAGCTTACCGCATATAAAAGTGCCTAATAAGA
This sequence comes from Amblyomma mixtum, assembly GCF_055824585.1. NCBI lineage: Eukaryota > Metazoa > Arthropoda > Arachnida > Ixodida > Ixodidae > Amblyomma > Amblyomma mixtum. Next base: position 200,084,127 of record NC_143016.1, read on the forward strand.
TCATTTCTTGAGCATGGATGCCCAGTTTGGTCACCCTATCATGTGCGTGATGTAAAAAAACCTGAGTCTCTTCAAAGAAAAGCAATAAGATTTATTTACGGCAGCAAGAGAAACTAAATGAAGCGTTTTCAGTGTTCTGCGATTGAAGTGATAAATGGCAAATTTAATTTCAAGAAAATCGTTGTCATGACACTTACGACCAAAAAAGAACCATTTAAATACATTTATAAAAGCAGATCAAACAACTTATCAGAAGTAAAGAGATTTCAGTATCTGGGAGTAACATTCACACCTAATCCACAGGCATATCGACCTAATTTGCTCCAAAGCACAAGCTTACCGCATATAAAAATGCCTAATAAGATCAATTCTTGAGCATGCATGCGCTGTTTGGTCACCCTTTCATGTGCGTGATGTAAAAAAACCTGTGTCTCTTCAAAGAAAAGCAATAAGATTTATTTACGGCAGCAAGAGAAACTAAATGAAGCGTTTTCAGTGTTTTGCGATCGAAGTGAGAAATGGCAAATTTAATTTCAAGAAAATCGTTGTCATGACACTTACGACCAAAAAAGAACCATTTAAATACACTTATAAAAACAGATCAAACAACTTATCACAAGTAAAGAGATTTCAGTCTTCACATTCACACCTAATGCACAGGCATATCGACCTAATTTGCTCCAAAGCACAAGCTTACCCCATATAAATATGCGTAATAAGACCAATTCTTGAGCATACATGCGCTGTTTGGTCACCCTATCATGTGCGTGATGTAAAAAAACCTGAGTCTCTTCAAAGAAAAGCAATAAGATTTATTTACGGCAGCAAGAGAAACTAAATGAAGCGTTTTCAGTGTTCTGCGATTGAAGTGAGAAATGGCAAATTTAATTTCAAGAAAATCTTTCATGACACTTACGACCAAAAAAGAACCATTTAAATACACTTATAAAAACAGATCAAACAACTTATCACAAGTAAAGAGATTTCAGTCTTCACATTCACACCTAATGCACAGGCATATCGACCTAATTTGCTCCAAAGCACAAGCTTACCCCATATAAATATGCGTAATAAGACCAATTCTTGAGCATACATGCACTGTTTGGTCACCCTATCATGTGCGTGATGTAAAAAAAACCTGAGTCTCTTCAAAGAAAAGCAATAAGATTTATTTACGGCAGCAAGAGAAACTAAATGAAGCGTTTTCAGTGTTCTGCGATTGAAGTGAGAAATGGCAAATTTAATTTCAAGAAAATCGTTGTCATGACACTTACGACCAAAAAAGAACCATTTAAATACACTTATAAAAACAGATCAAACAACTTATCACAAGTAAAGAGATTTCAGTCTTTGGGAGTAACATTCACACCTAATGCACAGGCATATCGACCTAATTTGCTCCAAAGCACAAGCATACCGCATATAAAAATGCCTAATAAGATCATTTCTTGAGCATGCATGCGCTGTTTGGTCACCCTTTCATGTGCGTGATGTAAAAAAACCTGTGTCTCTTCAAAGAAAAGCAATAAGATTTATTTATGGCAGCAAGAGAAACCAAATGAAGCGTTTTCAGTGTTTTGCGATCGAAGTGAGAAAAGGCAAATTTAATTTCAAGAAAATCGTTGTCATGACACTTACGACCAAAAAAGAACCATTTAAATACACTTATAAAAACACATCAAACAACTTATCACAAGTAAAGAGATTTCAGTCTTCACATTCACACCTAATGCACAGGCATATCGACCTAATTTGCTCCAAAGCACAAGCTTACCGCATATAAAAATGCCTAATAAGACCAATTCTTGAGCATACATGCGCTGTTTGGTCACCCTATCATGTGCGTGATGTAAAAAAACCTGAGTCTCTTCAAAGAAAAGCAATAAGATTTATTTACGGCAGCAAGAGAAACTAAATGAAGCGTTTTCAGTGTTCTGCGATTGAAGTGAGAAATGGCAATTTTAATTTCAAGAAAATCGTTGTCATGACACGACCAAAAAAGAACCATTTAAATACACTTATAAAAACAGATCAAACAACTTATCACAAGTAAAGAGATTTCAGTCTTCACATTCACACCTAATGCACAGGCATATCGACCTAATTTGCTCCAAAGCACAAGCTTACCGCATATAAATATGCGTAATAAGACCAATTCTTGAGCATACATGCACTGTTTGGTCACGCTATCATGTGCGTGATGTAAAAAAAACCTGAGTCTCTTCAAAGAAAAGCAATAAGATTTATTTACGGCAGCAAGAGAAACTAAATGAAGCGTTTTCAGTGTTCTGCGATTCAAGTGAGAAATGGCAAATTTAATTTCAAGAAAATCGTTGTCATGACATTTACGACCAAAAAAGAACCATTTAAATACACTTATAAAAACAGATCAAACAACTTATCACAAGTAAATAGATTTTAGTCTTTGGGAGTAACATTCACACCTAATGCACAGGCGTATCGACCTAATTTGCTCCAAAGCACAAGCTTACCGCATATAAAAACGCCTAATAAAATAAATTCTTGAGCATACATGCGCTGTTTGGTCACCCTTTCATGTGCGTGATGTAAAAAAAACCTGAGTCTCTTCAAAGAAAAGCAATAAGATTTATTTACGGCAGCAAGAGAAACTAAATGAAGCGTTTTCAGTGTTCTGCGATTCAAGTGAGAAATGGCAAATTTAATTTCAAGAAAATCGTTGTCATGACACTTACGACCAAAAAAGAACCATTTAAATACACTTATAAAAACAGATCAAACAACTTATCACAAGTAAATAGATTTTAGTCTTTGGGAGTAACATTCACACCTAATGCACAGGCGTATCGACCTAATTTGGTCCAAAGCACAAGCTTACCGCATATAAAAATGCCTAATAAAATCAATTCTTGAGCATACATGCGCTGTTTGGTCACCCTTTCATGTGCGTGATGTAAAAAAAACCTGAGTCTCTTCAAAGAAAAGCAATAAGATTTATTTACGGCAGCAAGAGAAACTAAATGAAGCGTTTTCAGTGTTCTGCGATTGAAGTGAGAAATGGCAAATTTAATTTCAAGAAAATCGTTGTCATGACACTTACGACCAAAAAAGAACCATTTAAATACACTTATAAAAACAGATCAACAACTTATCACAAGTAAAGAGATTTCAGTCTTTGGGAGTAACATTCACACCTAATGCACAGGCATATCGACCTAATTTGCTCCAAAGCACAAGCTTACCGCATATAAAAATGCCTAATAAGATCATTTCTTGAGCATGCATGCGCTGTTTGGTCACCCTTTCATGTGCGTGATGTAAAAAAACCTGTGTCTCTTCAAAGAAAAGCAATAAGATTTATTTATGGCAGCAAGAGAAACCAAATGAAGCGTTTTCAGTGTTTTGCGATCGAAGTGAGAAATGGCAAATTTAATTTCAAGAAAATCGTTGTCATGACACTTACGACCAAAAAAGAGCCATTTAAATACACTTATAAAAAGACATCAAACAACTTATCACAAGTAAAGAGATTTCAGTATCTGGGAGTAACATTCACACCTAATCCACAGGCATATCGACCTAATTTGCTCCAAAGCACAAGCTTACCGCATATAAAAGTGCCTAATAAGATCATTTCTTGAGCATGCATGCCCAGTTTGGTCACCCTATCATGTGCGTGATGTAAAAAAACCTGAGTCTCTTCAAAGAAAAGCAATAAGATTTATTTACGGCAGCAAGAGAAACTAAATGAAGCGTTTTCAGTGTTCTGCGATTGAAGTGATAAATGGCAAATTTAATTTCAAGAAAATCGTTGTCATGACACTTACGACCAAAAAAGAACCATTTAAATACATTTATAAAAGCAGATCAAACAACTTATCAGAAGTAAAGAGATTTCAGTATCTGGGAGTAGCATTCACACCTAATCCACAGGCATATCGACCTAATTTGCTCCAAAGCACAAGCTTACCGCATATAAAAATGCCTAATAAGATCAATTCTTGAGCATGCATGCGCTGTTTGGTCACCCTTTCATGTGCGTGATGTAAAAAAACCTGTGTCTCTTCAAAGAAAAGCAATAAGATTTATTTACGGCAGCAAGAGAAACTAAATGAAGCGTTTTCAGTGTTTTGCGATCGAAGTGAGAAATGGCAAATTTCATTTCAAGAAAATCGTTGTCATGAAACTTACGACCAAAAAATAACCATTTAAATACACTTATAAAAACAGATCAAACAACTTATCACAAGTAAAGAGATTTCAGTACCTGGGAGTAACATTCACACCTAATCCACAGGCATATCGACCTAATTTGCTCAAAAGCACAAGCTTACCGCATATAAAAATGCCTAATAAGATCAATTCTTGAGCATGCATGCGCTGTTTGGTCACCCTTTCATATGCGTGATGTAAAAAAACCTGTGTCTCTTCAAGGAAAAGCAATAAGTTGTATTTACGGCAGCAAGAGAAACTAAATGAAGCGTTTTCAGTGTTTTGCGATCGAAGTGAGAAATGGCAAATTTAATTTCAAGAAAATCGTTGTCATGACACTTACGACCAAAAAAGAACCATTTAAATACACTTATAAAAACACATCAAACAACTTATCACAAGTAAAGAGATTTCAGTCTTCACATTCACACCTAATGCACAGGCATATCGACCTAATTTGCTCCAAAGCACAAGCTTACCGCATATAAAAATGCCTAATAAGACCAATTCTTGAGCATACATGCGCTGTTTGGTCACCCTATCATGTGCGTGATGTAAAAAAACCTGAGTCTCTTCAAAGAAAAGCAATAAGATTTATTTACGGCAGCAAGAGAAACTAAATGAAGCGTTTTCAGTGTTCTGCGATTGAAGTGAGAAATGGCAAATTTAATTTCAAGAAAATCGTTGTCATGACACGAACAAAAAAGAACCATTTAAATACACTTATAAAAACAGATCAAACAACGTATCACAAGTAAAGAGATTTCAGTCTTCACATTCACACCTAATGCACAGGCATATCGACCTAATTTGCTCCAAAGCACAAGCTTAGCGCATATATATATGCGTAATAAGACCAATTCTTGAGCATACATGCACTGTTTGGTCACCCTATCATGTGCGTGATGTAAAAAAACCTGAGTCTCTTCAAAGAAAAGCAATAAGATTTATTTACGGCAGCAAGAGAAACTAAATGAAGCGTTTGAAGTGTTCTGCGATTCAAGTGAGAAATGGCAAATTTAATTTCAAGAAAATCGTTGTCATGACACTTACGACCAAAAAAGAACCATTTAAATACACTTATAAAAACAGATCAAACAACTTATCACAAGTAAATAGATTTTAGTCTTTGGGAGTAACATTCACACCTAATGCACAGGCGTATCGACCTAATTTGCTCCAAAGCACAAGCTTACCGCATATAAAAACGCCTAATAAAATAAATTCTTGATCATACATGCGCTGTTTGGTCACCCTTTCATGTGCGTGATGTAAAAAAAACCTGAGTCTCTTCAAAGAAAAGCAATAAGATTTATTTACGGCAGCAAGAGAAACTAAATGAAGCGTTTTCAGTGTTCTGCGATTGAAGTGAGAAATGGCAAATTTAATTTCAAGAAAATCGTTGTCGTGACACTTACGACCAAAAAAGAACCATTTAAATACACTTATAAAAACAGATCAAACAACTTATCACAAGTAAATAGATTTTAGTCTTTGGGAGTAACATTCACACCTAATGCACAGGCGTATCGACCTAATTTGGTCCAAAGCACAAGCTTACCGCATATAAAAATGCCTAATAAAATCAATTCTTGAGCATACATGCGCTGTTTGGTCACCCTTTCATGTGCGTGATGTAAAAAAAACCTGAGTCTCTTCAAAGAAAAGCAATAAGATTTATTTACGGCAGCAAGAGAAACTAAATGAAGCGTTTTCAGTGTTCTGCGATTGAAGTGAGAAATGGCAAATTTAATTTCAAGAAAATCGTTGTCATGACACTTACGACCAAAAAAGAACCATTTAAATACACTTATAAAAACAGATCAACAACTTATCACAAGTAAAGAGATTTCAGTCTTTGGGAGTAACATTCACACCTAATGCACAGGCATATCGACCTAATTTGCTCCAAAGCACAAGCTTACCGCATATAAAAATGCCTAATAAGATCATTTCTTGAGCATGCATGCGCTGTTTGGTCACCCTTTCATGTGCGTGATGTAAAAAAACCTGTGTCTCTTCAAAGAAAAGCAATAAGATTTATTTATGGCAGCAAGAGAAACCAAATGAAGCGTTTTCAGTGTTTTGCGATCGAAGTGAGAAATGGCAAATTTAATTTCAAGAAAATCGTTGTCATGACACTTACGACCAAAAAAGAGCCATTTAAATACACTTATAAAAAGACATCAAACAACTTATCACAAGTAAAGAGATTTCAGTATCTGGGAGTAACATTCACACCTAATCCACAGGCATATCGACCTAATTTGCTCCAAAGCACAAGCTTACCGCATATAAAAGTGCCTAATAAGATCATTTCTTGAGCATGCATGCCCAGTTTGGTCACCCTATCATGTGCGTGATGTAAAAAAACCTGAGTCTCTTCAAAGAAAAGCAATAAGATTTATTTACGGCAGCAAGAGAAACTAAATGAAGCGTTTTCAGTGTTCTGCGATTGAAGTGATAAATGGCAAATTTAATTTCAAGAAAATCGTTGTCATGACACTTACGACCAAAAAAGAACCATTTAAATACATTTATAAAAGCAGATCAAACAACTTATCAGAAGTAAAGAGATTTCAGTATCTGGGAGTAGCATTCACACCTAATCCACAGGCATATCGACCTAATTTGCTCCAAAGCACAAGCTTACCGCATATAAAAATGCCTAATAAGATCAATTCTTGAGCATGCATGCGCTGTTTGGTCACCCTTTCATGTGCGTGATGTAAAAAAACCTGTGTCTCTTCAAAGAAAAGCAATAAGATTTATTTACGGCAGCAAGAGAAACTAAATGAAGCGTTTTCAGTGTTTTGCGATCGAAGTGAGAAATGGCAAATTTCATTTCAAGAAAATCGTTGTCATGAAACTTACGACCAAAAAATAACCATTTAAATACACTTATAAAAACAGATCAAACAACTTATCACAAGTAAAGAGATTTCAGTACCTGGGAGTAACATTCACACCTAATCCACAGGCATATCGACCTAATTTGCTCAAAAGCACAAGCTTACCGCATATAAAAATGCCTAATAAGATCAATTCTTGAGCATGCATGCGCTGTTTGGTCACCCTTTCATATGCGTGATGTAAAAAAACCTGTGTCTCTTCAAGGAAAAGCAATAAGTTGTATTTACGGCAGCAAGAGAAACTAAATGAAGCGTTTTCAGTGTTTTGCGATCGAAGTGAGAAATGGCAAATTTAATTTCAAGAAAATCGTTGTCATGACACTTACGACCAAAAAAGAACCATTTAAATACACTTATAAAAACACATCAAACAACTTATCACAAGTAAAGAGATTTCAGTCTTCACATTCACACCTAATGCACAGGCATATCGACCTAATTTGCTCCAAAGCACAAGCTTACCGCATATAAAAATGCCTAATAAGACCAATTCTTGAGCATACATGCGCTGTTTGGTCACCCTATCATGTGCGTGATGTAAAAAAACCTGAGTCTCTTCAAAGAAAAGCAATAAGATTTATTTACGGCAGCAAGAGAAACTAAATGAAGCGTTTTCAGTGTTCTGCGATTGAAGTGAGAAATGGCAAATTTAATTTCAAGAAAATCGTTGTCATGACACGAACAAAAAAGAACCATTTAAATACACTTATAAAAACAGATCAAACAACGTATCACAAGTAAAGAGATTTCAGTCTTCACATTCACACCTAATGCACAGGCATATCGACCTAATTTGCTCCAAAGCACAAGCTTAGCGCATATATATATGCGTAATAAGACCAATTCTTGAGCATACATGCACTGTTTGGTCACCCTATCATGTGCGTGATGTAAAAAAACCTGAGTCTCTTCAAAGAAAAGCAATAAGATTTATTTACGGCAGCAAGAGAAACTAAATGAAGCGTTTGAAGTGTTCTGCGATTCAAGTGAGAAATGGCAAATTTAATTTCAAGAAAATCGTTGTCATGACACTTACGACCAAAAAAGAACCATTTAAATACACTTATAAAAACAGATCAAACAACTTATCACAAGTAAATAGATTTTAGTCTTTGGGAGTAACATTCACACCTAATGCACAGGCGTATCGACCTAATTTGCTCCAAAGCACAAGCTTACCGCATATAAAAACGCCTAATAAAATAAATTCTTGATCATACATGCGCTGTTTGGTCACCCTTTCATGTGCGTGATGTAAAAAAAACCTGAGTCTCTTCAAAGAAAAGCAATAAGATTTATTTACGGCAGCAAGAGAAACTAAATGAAGCGTTTTCAGTGTTCTGCGATTGAAGTGAGAAATGGCAAATTTAATTTCAAGAAAATCGTTGTCGTGACACTTACGACCAAAAAAGAACCATTTAAATACACTTATAAAAACAGATCAAACAACTTATCACAAGTAAAGAGATTTCAGTCTTTGGGAGTAACATTCACACCTAATGCACAGGCATATCGACCTAATTTGCTCCAAAGCACAAGCTTACCGCATATAAAAATGCCTAATAAGATCATTTCTTGAGCATGCATGCGCTGTTTGGTCACCCTTTCATGTGTGTGATGTAAAAAAACCTGTGTCTCTTCAAAGAAAAGCAATAAGATTTATTTATGGCAGCAAGAGAAACCAAATGAAGCGTTTTCAGTGTTTTGCGATCGAAGTGAGAAATGGCAAATTTAATTTCAAGAAAATCGTTGTCATGACACTTACGACCAAAAAAGAACCGTTTAAATACACTTATAAAAAGACATCAAACAATTTATCACAAGTAAAGAGATTTCAGTATCTGGGAGTAACATTCACACCTAATCCACAGGCATATCGACCTAATTTGCTCCAAAGCACAAGCTTACCGCATATAAAAATGCCTAATAAGATCATTTCTTGAGCATGCATGCCCAGTTTGGTCACCCTATCATGTGCGTGATGTAAAAAAACCTGAGTCTCTTCAAAGAAAAGCAATAAGATTTATTTACGGCAGCAAGAGAAACTAAATGAAGCGTTTTCAGTGTTCTGCGATTGAAGTGATAAATGGCAAATTTAATTTCAAGAAAATCGTTGTCATGACACTTACGACCAAAAAAGAACCATTTAAATACACTTATAAAAACAGATCAAACAACTTATCACAAGTAAAGAGATTTCAGTATCTGGGAGTAACATTCACACCTAATCCACAGGCATATCGACCTAATTTGCTCAAAAGCACAAGCTTACCGCATATAAAAATGCCTAATAAGATCAATTCTTGAGCATGCATGCGCTGTTTGGTCACCCTTTCATGTGCGTGATGTAAAAAAACCTGTGTCTCTTCAAAGAAAAGCAATAAGATTTATTTACGGCAGCAAGAGAAACTAAATGAAGCGTTTTCAGTGTTTTGCGATCGAAGTGAGAAATGGCTAATTTAATTTCAAGAAAATCGTTGTGATGAAACTTACGACCAAAAAATAACCATTTAAATACACTTATAAAAAGACATCAAACAACTTATCACAAGTAGAGATTTCAGTCTTCACATTCACACCTAATGCACAGGCATATCGACCTAATTTGCTCCAAAGCACAAGCTTACCGCATATAAAAATGCCTAATAAGACCAATTCTTGAGCATACATGCGCTGTTTGGTCACCCTATCATGTACGTGATGCAAAAAAACCTGAGTCTCTTCAAAGAAAAGCAATAAGATTTATTTACGGCAGTAAGAGGAACTAAATGAAGCGTTTTCAGTGTTCTGCGATTCAAGTGAGAAATGGCAAATTTAATTTCAAGAAAGTCGTTGTCATGACACTTACGACCAAAAAAGAACCATTTAAATACACTTATAAAAACAGATCAAACAACTTATCACAAGTAAAGAGATTTCAGTCTTCACATTCACACCTAATGCACAGGCATATCGACCTAATTTGCTCCAAAGCACAAGCTTACCTCATATAAAAATGCCTAATAAGATCAATTCTTGAGCATACATGCGCTGTTTGGTCACCCTTTCATGTGCGTGATGTAAGAAAACCTGACTCTCTTCAAAGAAAAGCAATGAGATTTATTTACGGCAGCAAGAGAAACTGTGTTCATAAAAGAAAAGAAAAAACAGCGCTAAATTCTACACAAACCACACAGAAAGACGGACAGGACGGGCGCTGACTCCAACTAAGTTTATTGAAAGCCACATGTAGCATATATATAGCCCGAAGAAGGTGAACGCATGCGCATTTCAAACATGGCAACAACACCCACACACACAAGGACGATAACTTCTCATAATCGCGTATTTTTTAACAATCTGTGCTCACTTCCTCTTAGGGAAATAGAAGTGGTGCTGACGCACATGCCACCCCTCTCTTTGATAAAAAAGGCTTCTGCCAGTTCGCGAGCTAATCTATCTTTACTTCTGGTTAGAATTTTAATCTCTTCAAGTCGTGGTGCACAGTGCTTTTTATTTTCATCAATGCAAGAGCGGCAATGGGCGGGAAGGTTTTCGAACGAATCCGATGCGTTCCCTAAGGACCTTCTGTGTTCCCCGGCACGCTCGTTGACGCAGCGTCCGGTCTGACCGACGTACACTTTGCCACATGTAAGGGGGATCTCGTAGACCACTCCCGTGGCACACCTTACGTACGGCTTTGAGTGCTTCTTCCCACACCCAGACGTGGCTTTCGCACCGCTGCTAATCTTGGGGCACATCTTAGCCAATTTGCAGGGGGCGGAGAAGACCATGGGGACTCCGTACTTGTTACCAACTCGTTTTAAATTGTGGGACACCTTGTGCATATACGGTATCACCACTGGTCTGGCTTCACCGAAAGGTTCTTTCCTCCGTTTCCCCTTTGGCTTGCCCTTAAGTTTCTGCAGCAATGCTTCGGTTACGGCAGCCAAGACGTGGTCAGGGAACCCTGCTTTACGCAGTCTGTTCACCTCGCCCTCGAAGCTCTCCCGCATCATGTGAGAGCACGACTTGAGGAGTGCTGATTTCATAGAAAGGGTGGCGATAGCCCTCTTGACAGTTTTGGATTGAGCCGAATCATACGGTAAAAAATCTTTCTTGGCCCTGGGCAGGTAGCGCCAGCAAACACTTCCGTCCCCCAGCTTAATATTAAGGTCCAAAAACTGGAGGCGGTCCTGTTCAGGAAGCTCAAATGTGAAAGAGAGCCCCTTCCCATGTTGTCCGAACATTTCTAAAATTTTTGTGGCAGTCTCCTCATAGCGGCCTGTGTCATGTCTCTTTAAGATCACTAAAAAATCATCAACATATCTATCATCAACATACATGTGGCAAAGTGTACGTCGGTCAGACCGGACGCTGCGTCAACGAGCGTGCCGGGGAACACAGAAGGTCCTTAGGGAACGCATCGGATTCGTTCGAAAACCTTCCCGCCCATTGCCGCTCTTGCATTGATGAAAATAAAAAGCACTGTGCACCACGACTTGAAGAGATTAAAATTCTAACCAGAAGTAAAGATAGATTAGCTCGCGAACTGGCAGAAGCCTTTTTTATCAAAGAGAGGGGTGGCATGTGCGTCAGCACCACTTCTATTTCCCTAAGAGGAAGTGAGCACAGATTGTTAAAAAATACGCGATTATGAGAAGTTATCGTCCTTGTGTGTGTGGGTGTTGTTGCCATGTTTGAAATGCGCATGCGTCCACCTTCTTCGGGCTATATATATGCTACATGTGGCTTTCAATAAACTTAGTTGGAGTCAGCACCCGTCCTGTCCGTCTTTCTGTGTGGTTTGTGTAGAATTTAGCGCTGTTTTTTCTTTTATGAACACAATGTCACACCAACTAGCCCAGCAAAAGGTACTGTTAAGCAAGAGAAACTAAATGAAGCGTTTTCAGTGTTCTGCGATTGAAGTGAGAAATGGCAAATTTAGTTTCAAGAAACTCGTTGTCATGACACTTACGACCAAAAATGAACCATTTAAATACACTTATAAGAACAGATCAAACAACTTATCACAAGTAAAGAGATTTCAGTCTTCACATTCAAACCTAATGCACAGGCATATCGACCTAGTTTGCTCCAAAGCACAAGCTTACCGCATATAAAAATGCCTAATAAGACCAATTCTTGAGCATACATGCGCTGTTTGGTCACCCTATCATGTGCGTGATGTAAAAAAACCTGAGTCTCTTCAAAGAAAAGCAATAAGATTTATTTACGGCAGCAAGAGAAACTAAATGAAGCGTTTTCAGTGTTCTGCGATTGAAGTGAGAAATGGCAAATTTAATTTCAAGAAAATCGTTGTCATGACACTTACGACCAAAAAAGAACCATTTAAATACACTTATAAAAACAGATCAAACAACTTATCACAAGTAAAGAGATTTCAGTCTTCACATTCACACCTAATGCACAGGCATATCGACCTAATTTGCTCCAAAGCACAAGCTTACCTCATATAAAAATGCCTAATAAGACCAATTCTTGAGCATACATGCGCTGTTTGGTCACCCTATCATGTGCGTGATGTAAAAAAACCTGAGTCTCTTCAAAGAAAAGCAATAAAATTTATTTACGGCAGCAAGAGAAACTAAATGAAGCGTTTTCAGTGTTCTGCGATTGAAGTGAGAAATGGCAAATTTAATTTCAAGAAAATCGTTGTCATGACACTTACGACCAAAAAAGAACCATTTAAATACACTTATAAAAACAGATCAAACAACTTATCACAAGTAAAGAGATTTCAGTCTTCACATTCACACCTAATGCACAGGCATATCGACCTAATTTGCTCCAAAGCACAAGCTTACCGCATATAAATATGCGTAATAAGACCAATTCTTGAGCATACATGCACTGTTTGGTCACCCTATCATGTGCGTGATGTAAAAAAAACCTGAGTCTCTTCAAAGAAAAGCAATAAGATTTATTTACGGCAGCAAGAGAAACTAAATGAAGCGTTTTCAGTGTTCTGCGATTCAAGTGAGAAATGGCAAATTTAATTTCAAGAAAATCGTTGTCATGACACTTACGACCAAAAAAGAACCATTTAAATACACTTATAAAAACAGATCAAACAACTTATCACAAGTAAATAGATTTTAGTCTTTGGGAGTAACATTCACACCTAATGCACAGGCGTATCGACCTAATTTGCTCCAAAGCACAAGCTTACCGCATATAAAAATGCCTAATAAAATCAATTCTTGAGCATGCATGCGCTGTTTGGTCACCCTTTCATATGCGTGATGTAAAAAAACCTGTGTCTCTTCAAAGAAAAGCAATAAGATGTATTTACGGCAGCAAGAGAAACTAAATGAAGCGTTTTCAGTGTTTTGCGATCGAAGTGAGAAATGGCAAATTTAATTTCAAGAAAATCGTTGTCATGACACTTACGACCAAAAAAGAACCATTTAAATACACTTATAAAAAGACATCAAACAACTTATCACAAGTAGAGATTTCAGTCTTCACATTCACACCTAATGCACAGGCATATCGACCTAATTTGCTCCAAAGCACAAGCTTACCTCATATAAAAATGCCCAATAAGACCAATTCTTGAGCATACATGCCCTGTTTGGTCACCCTTTCATGTGCGTGATGTAAAAAAACCTGAGTCTCTTCAAAGAAAAGCAATAAGATTTATTTACAGCAGCAAGAGAAACTAAATGAAGCGTTTTCAGTGTTCTGCGATTCAAGTGAGAAATGGCAAATTTAATTTCAAGAAAACCGTTGTCATGACACTTACGACCAAAAAAGAACCATTTAAATACATTTATAAAAACACATCAAACAACTTATTACAAGTAAAGAGATTTCAGTCTTCACATTCACACCTAATGCACAGGCATATCGACCTAATTTGCTCCAAAGCACAAGCTTACCGCATATAAAAATGCCTAATAAGACCAATTCTTGAGCATACATGCGCTGTTTGGTCACCCTATCATGTACGTGATGTAAAAAAACCTGAGTCTCTTCAAAGAAAAGCAATAAGATTTATTTACGGCAGCAAGAGAAACTAAATGAAGCGTTTTCAGTGTTCTGCGATTCAAGTGATAAATGGCAAATTTAATTTCAAGAAAATCGTTGTCATGACACTTACGACCAAAAAATAACCATTTAAATACACTTATAAAAACAGATCAAACAACTTATCACAAGTAAAGAGATTTCAGTATCTGGGAGTAACATTCACACCTAATCCACAGGCATATCGACCTAATTTGCTCCAAAGCACAAGCTTACCGCATATAAAAATGCCTAATAAGATCAATTCTTGAGCATGCATGCGCTGTTTGGTCACCCTTTCATATGCGTGATGTAAAAAAACCTGTGTCTCTTCAAAGAAAAGCAATAAGATGTATTTACGGCAGCAAGAGAAACTAAATGAAGCGTTTTCAGTGTTTTGCGATCGAAGTGAGAAATGGCAAATTTAATTTCAAGAAAATCGTTGTCATGACACTTACGACCAAAAAAGAACCATTTAAATACACTTATAAAAACAGATCAAACAACTTATCACAAGTAAAGAGATTTCAGTCTTCACATTCACACCTAATGCACAGGCATATCGACCTAATTTGCTCCAAAGCACAAGCTTACCCCATATAAATATGCGTAATAAGACCAATTCTTGAGCATACATGCGCTGTTTGGTCACCCTATCATGTGCGTGATGTAAAAAAACCTGAGTCTCTTCAAAGAAAAGCAATAAGATTTATTTACGGCAGCAAGAGAAACTAAATGAAGCGTTTTCAGTGTTCTGCGATTGAAGTGAGAAATGGCAAATTTAATTTCAAGAAAATCGTTCATGACACTTACGACCAAAAAAGAACCATTTAAATACACTTATAAAAACAGATCAAACAACTTATCACAAGTAAAGAGATTTCAGTCTTCACATTCACACCTAATGCACAGGCATATCGACCTAATTTGCTCCAAAGCACAAGCTTACCCCATATAAATATGCGTAATAAGACCAATTCTTGAGCATACATGCACTGTTTGGTCACCCTATCATGTGCGTGATGTAAAAAAAACCTGAGTCTCTTCAAAGAAAAGCAATAAGATTTATTTACGGCAGCAAGAGAAACTAAATGAAGCGTTTTCAGTGTTCTGCGATTCAAGTGAGAAATGGCAAATTTAATTTCAAGAAAATCGTTGTCATGACACTTACGACCAAAAAAGAACCATTTAAATACACTTATAAAAACAGATCAAACAACTTATCACAAGCAAATAGATTTTAGTCTTTGGGAGTAACATTCACACCTAATGCACAGGCGTATCGACCTAATTTGCTCCAAAGCACAAGCTTACCGCATATAAAAATGCCTAATAAGATCATTTCTTGAGCATGCATGCGCTGTTTGGTCACCCTTTCATGTGCGTGATGTAAAAAAACCTGTGTCTCTTCAAAGAAAAGCAATAAGATTTATTTATGGCAGCAAGAGAAACCAAATGAAGCGTTTTCAGTGTTTTGCGATCGAAGTGAGAAAAGGCAAATTTAATTTCAAGAAAATCGTTGTCATGACACTTACGACCAAAAAAGAACCATTTAAATACACTTATAAAAACACATCAAACAACTTATCACAAGTAAAGAGATTTCAGTCTTCACATTCACACCTAATGCACAGGCATATCGACCTAATTTGCTCCAAAGCACAAGCTTACCGCATATAAAAATGCCTAATAAGACCAATTCTTGAGCATACATGCGCTGTTTGGTCACCCTATCATGTGCGTGATGTAAAAAAACCTGAGTCTCTTCAAAGAAAAGCAATAAGATTTATTTACGGCAGCAAGAGAAACTAAATGAAGCGTTTTCAGTGTTCTGCGATTGAAGTGAGAAATGGCAAATTTAATTTCAAGAAAATCGTTGTCATGACACTTACGACCAAAAAAGAACCATTTAAATACACTTATAAAAACACATCAAACAACTTATCACAAGTAAAGAGATTTCAGTCTTCACATTCACACCTAATGCACAGGCATATCGACCTAATTTGCTCCAAAGCACAAGCTTACCGCATATAAAAATGCCTAATAAGACCAATTCTTGAGCATACATGCGCTGTTTGGTCACCCTATCATGCGCGTGATGTAAAAAAACCTGAGTCTCTTCAAAGAAAAGCAATAAGATTTATTTACGGCAGCAAGAGAAACTAAATGAAGCGTTTTCAGTGTTCTGCGATTGAAGTGAGAAATGGCAATTTTAATTTCAAGAAAATCGTTGTCATGACACGACCAAAAAAGAACCATTTAAATACACTTATAAAAACAGATCAAACAACTTATCACAAGTAAAGAGATTTCAGTCTTCACATTCACACCTAATGCACAGGCATATCGACCTAATTTGCTCCAAAGCACAAGCTTACCGCATATAAAAACGCCTAATAAAATAAATTCTTGAGCATACATGCGCTGTTTGGTCACCCTTTCATGTGCGTGATGAAAAAAAAGCCTGAGTCTCTTCAAAGAAAAGCAATAAGATTTATTTACGGCAGCAAGAGAAACTAAATGAAGCGTTTTCAGTGTTCTGCGATTCAAGTGAGAAATGGCAAATTTAATTTCAAGAAAATCGTTGTCATGACACTTACGACCAAAAAAGAACCATTTAAATACACTTATAAAAACAGATCAAACAACTTATCACAAGTAAATAGATTTTAGTCTTTGGGAGTAACATTCACACCTAATGCACAGGCGTATCGACCTAATTTGGTCCAAAGCACAAGCTTACCGCATATAAAAATGCCTAATAAAATCAATTCTTGAGCATACATGCGCTGTTTGGTCACCCTTTCATGTGAGTGATGTAAAAAAAACCTGAGTCTCTTCAAAGAAAAGCAATAAGATATATTTACGGCAGCAAGAGAAACTAAATGAAGCGTTTTCAGTGTTCTGCGATTGAAGTGAGAAATGGCAAATTTAATTTCAAGAAAATCGTTGTCATGACACTTACGACCAAAAAAGAACCATTTAAATACACTTATAAAAACAGATCAAACAACTTATCACAAGTAAAGAGATTTCAGTCTTTGGGAGTAACATTCACACCTAATGCACAGGCATATCGACCTAATTTGCTCCAAAGCACAAGCTTACCCCATATAAATATGCGTAATAAGACCAATTCTTGAGCATACATGCGCTGTTTGGTCACCCTATCATGTGCGTGATGTAAAAAAACCTGAGTCTCTTCAAAGAAAAGCAATAAGATGTATTTACGGCAGCAAGAGAAACTAAATGAAGCGTTTTCAGTGTTTTGCGATCGAAGTGAGAAATGGCAAATTTAATTTCAAGAAAATCGTTGTCATGACACTTACGACCAAAAAAGAACCATTTAAATACACTTATAAAAACAGATCAAACAACTTATCACAAGTAAAGAGATTTCAGTCTTCACATTCACACCTAATGCACAGGCATATCGACCTAATTTGCTCCAAAGCACAAGCTTACCCCATATAAATATGCGTAATAAGACCAATTCTTGAGCATACATGCGCTGTTTGGTCACCCTATCATGTGCGTGATGTAAAAAAACCTGAGTCTCTTCAAAGAAAAGCAATAAGATTTATTTACGGCAGCAAGAGAAACTAAATGAAGCGTTTTCAGTGTTCTGCGATTGAAGTGAGAAATGGCAAATTTAATTTCAAGAAAATCGTTCATGACACTTACGACCAAAAAAGAACCATTTAAATACACTTATAAAAACAGATCAAACAACTTATCACAAGTAAAGAGATTTCAGTCTTCACATTCACACCTAATGCACAGGCATATCGACCTAATTTGCTCCAAAGCACAAGCTTACCCCATATAAATATGCGTAATAAGACCAATTCTTGAGCATACATGCACTGTTTGGTCACCCTATCATGTGCGTGATGTAAAAAAAACCTGAGTCTCTTCAAAGAAAAGCAATAAGATTTATTTACGGCAGCAAGAGAAACTAAATGAAGCGTTTTCAGTGTTCTGCGATTCAAGTGAGAAATGGCAAATTTAATTTCAAGAAAATCGTTGTCATGACACTTACGACCAAAAAAGAACCATTTAAATACACTTATAAAAACAGATCAAACAACTTATCACAAGCAAATAGATTTTAGTCTTTGGGAGTAACATTCACACCTAATGCACAGGCGTATCGACCTAATTTGCTCCAAAGCACAAGCTTACCGCATATAAAAATGCCTAATAAGATCATTTCTTGAGCATGCATGCGCTGTTTGGTCACCCTTTCATGTGCGTGATGTAAAAAAACCTGTGTCTCTTCAAAGAAAAGCAATAAGATTTATTTATGGCAGCAAGAGAAACCAAATGAAGCGTTTTCAGTGTTTTGCGATCGAAGTGAGAAAAGGCAAATTTAATTTCAAGAAAATCGTTGTCATGACACTTACGACCAAAAAAGAACCATTTAAATACACTTATAAAAACACATCAAACAACTTATCACAAGTAAAGAGATTTCAGTCTTCACATTCACACCTAATGCACAGGCATATCGACCTAATTTGCTCCAAAGCACAAGCTTACCGCAAATAAAAATGCCTAATAAGACCAATTCTTGAGCATACATGCGCTGTTTGGTCACCCTATCATGTGCGTGATGTAAAAAAACCTGAGTCTCTTCAAAGAAAAGCAATAAGATTTATTTACGGCAGCAAGAGAAACTAAATGAAGCGTTTTCAGTGTTCTGCGATTGAAGTGAGAAATGGCAAATTTAATTTCAAGAAAATCGTTGTCATGACACTTACGACCAAAAAAGAACCATTTAAATACACTTATAAAAACACATCAAACAACTTATCACAAGTAAAGAGATTTCAGTCTTCACATTCACACCTAATGCACAGGCATATCGACCTAATTTGCTCCAAAGCACAAGCTTACCGCATATAAAAATGCCTAATAAGACCAATTCTTGAGCATACATGCGCTGTTTGGTCACCCTATCATGTGCGTGATGTAAAAAAACCTGAGTCTCTTCAAAGAAAAGCAATAAGATTTATTTACGGCAGCAAGAGAAACTAAATGAAGCGTTTTCAGTGTTCTGCGATTGAAGTGAGAAATGGCAAATTTAATTTCAAGAAAATCGTTGTCATGACACTTACGACCAAAAAAGAACCATTTAAATACACTTATAAAAACACATCAAACAACTTATCACAAGTAAAGAGATTTCAGTCTTCACATTCACACCTAATGCACAGGCATATCGACCTAATTTGCTCCAAAGCACAAGCTTACCGCATATAAAAATGCCTAATAAGACCAATTCTTGAGCATACATGCGCTGTTTGGTCACCCTATCATGCGCGTGATGTAAAAAAACCTGAGTCTCTTCAAAGAAAAGCAATAAGATTTATTTACGGCAGCAAGAGAAACTAAATGAAGCGTTTTCAGTGTTCTGCGATTGAAGTGAGAAATGGCAATTTTAATTTCAAGAAAATCGTTGTCATGACACGACCAAAAAAGAACCATTTAAATACACTTATAAAAACAGATCAAACAACTTATCACAAGTAAAGAGATTTCAGTCTTCACATTCACACCTAATGCACAGGCATATCGACCTAATTTGCTCCAAAGCACAAGCTTACCGCATATAAAAACGCCTAATAAAATAAATTCTTGAGCATACATGCGCTGTTTGGTCACCCTTTCATGTGCGTGATGAAAAAAAAGCCTGAGTCTCTTCAAAGAAAAGCAATAAGATTTATTTACGGCAGCAAGAGAAACTAAATGAAGCGTTTTCAGTGTTCTGCGATTCAAGTGAGAAATGGCAAATTTAATTTCAAGAAAATCGTTGTCATGACACTTACGACCAAAAAAGAACCATTTAAATACACTTATAAAAACAGATCAAACAACTTATCACAAGTAAATAGATTTTAGTCTTTGGGAGTAACATTCACACCTAATGCACAGGCGTATCGACCTAATTTGGTCCAAAGCACAAGCTTACCGCATATAAAAATGCCTAATAAAATCAATTCTTGAGCATACATGCGCTGTTTGGTCACCCTTTCATGTGAGTGTTGTAAAAAAAACCTGAGTCTCTTCAAAGAAAAGCAATAAGATATATTTACGGCAGCAAGAGAAACTAAATGAAGCGTTTTCAGTGTTCTGCGATTGAAGTGAGAAATGGCAAATTTAATTTCAAGAAAATCGTTGTCATGACACTTACGACCAAAAAAGAACCATTTAAATACACTTATAAAAACAGATCAAACAACTTATCACAAGTAAAGAGATTTCAGTCTTTGGGAGTAACATTCACACCTAATGCACAGGCATATCGACCTAATTTGCTCCAAAGCACAAGCTTACCCCATATAAATATGCGTAATAAGACCAATTCTTGAGCATACATGCGCTGTTTGGTCACCCTATCATGTGCGTGATGTAAAAAAACCTGAGTCTCTTCAAAGAAAAGCAATAAGATGTATTTACGGCAGCAAGAGAAACTAAATGAAGCGTTTTCAGTGTTTTGCGATCGAAGTGAGAAATGGCAAATTTAATTTCAAGAAAATCGTTGTCATGACACTTACGACCAAAAAAGAACCATTTAAATACACTTATAAAAACAGATCAAACAACTTATCACAAGTAAAGAGATTTCAGTCTTCACATTCACACCTAATGCACAGGCATATCGACCTAATTTGCTCCAAAGCACAAGCTTACCCCATATAAATATGCGTAATAAGACCAATTCTTGAGCATACATGCGCTGTTTGGTCACCCTATCATGTGCGTGATGTAAAAAAACCTGAGTCTCTTCAAAGAAAAGCAATAAGATTTATTTACGGCAGCAAGAGAAACTAAATGAAGCGTTTTCAGTGTTCTGCGATTGAAGTGAGAAATGGCAAATTTAATTTCAAGAAAATCGTTCATGACACTTACGACCAAAAAAGAACCATTTAAATACACTTATAAAAACAGATCAAACAACTTATCACAAGTAAAGAGATTTCAGTCTTCACATTCACACCTAATGCACAGGCATATCGACCTAATTTGCTCCAAAGCACAAGCTTACCCCATATAAATATGCGTAATAAGACCAATTCTTGAGCATACATGCACTGTTTGGTCACCCTATCATGTGCGTGATGTAAAAAAAACCTGAGTCTCTTCAAAGAAAAGCAATAAGATTTATTTACGGCAGCAAGAGAAACTAAATGAAGCGTTTTCAGTGTTCTGCGATTCAAGTGAGAAATGGCAAATTTAATTTCAAGAAAATCGTTGTCATGACACTTACGACCAAAAAAGAACCATTTAAATACACTTATAAAAACAGATCAAACAACTTATCACAAGCAAATAGATTTTAGTCTTTGGGAGTAACATTCACACCTAATGCACAGGCGTATCGACCTAATTTGCTCCAAAGCACAAGCTTACCGCATATAAAAATGCCTAATAAGATCATTTCTTGAGCATGCATGCGCTGTTTGGTCACCCTTTCATGTGCGTGATGTAAAAAAACCTGTGTCTCTTCAAAGAAAAGCAATAAGATTTATTTATGGCAGCAAGAGAAACCAAATGAAGCGTTTTCAGTGTTTTGCGATCGAAGTGAGAAAAGGCAAATTTAATTTCAAGAAAATCGTTGTCATGACACTTACGACCAAAAAAGAACCATTTAAATACACTTATAAAAACACATCAAACAACTTATCACAAGTAAAGAGATTTCAGTCTTCACATTCACACCTAATGCACAGGCATATCGACCTAATTTGCTCCAAAGCACAAGCTTACCGCAAATAAAAATGCCTAATAAGACCAATTCTTGAGCATACATGCGCTGTTTGGTCACCCTATCATGTGCGTGATGTAAAAAAACCTGAGTCTCTTCAAAGAAAAGCAATAAGATTTATTTACGGCAGCAAGAGAAACTAAATGAAGCGTTTTCAGTGTTCTGCGATTGAAGTGAGAAATGGCAAATTTAATTTCAAGAAAATCGTTGTCATGACACTTACGACCAAAAAAGAACCATTTAAATACACTTATAAAAACACATCAAACAACTTATCACAAGTAAAGAGATTTCAGTCTTCACATTCACACCTAATGCACAGGCATATCGACCTAATTTGCTCCAAAGCACAAGCTTACCGCATATAAAAATGCCTAATAAGACCAATTCTTGAGCATACATGCGCTGTTTGGTCACCCTATCATGCGCGTGATGTAAAAAAACCTGAGTCTCTTCAAAGAAAAGCAATAAGATTTATTTACGGCAGCAAGAGAAACTAAATGAAGCGTTTTCAGTGTTCTGCGATTGAAGTGAGAAATGGCAATTTTAATTTCAAGAAAATCGTTGTCATGACACGACCAAAAAAGAACCATTTAAATACACTTATAAAAACAGATCAAACAACTTATCACAAGTAAAGAGATTTCAGTCTTCACATTCACACCTAATGCACAGGCATATCGACCTAATTTGCTCCAAAGCACAAGCTTACCGCATATAAAAACGCCTAATAAAATAAATTCTTGAGCATACATGCGCTGTTTGGTCACCCTTTCATGTGCGTGATGTAAAAAAAACCTGAGTCTCTTCAAAGAAAAGCAATAAGATTTATTTACGGCAGCAAGAGAAACTAAATGAAGCGTTTTCAGTGTTCTGCGATTCAAGTGAGAAATGGCAAATTTAATTTCAAGAAAATCGTTGTCATGACACTTACGACCAAAAAAGAACCATTTAAATACACTTATAAAAACAGATCAAACAACTTATCACAAGTAAATAGATTTTAGTCTTTGGGAGTAACATTCACACCTAATGCACAGGCGTATCGACCTAATTTGGTCCAAAGCACAAGCTTACCGCATATAAAAATGCCTAATAAAATCAATTCTTGAGCATACATGCGCTGTTTGGTCACCCTTTCATGTGCGTGATGTAAAAAAAACCTGAGTCTCTTCAAAGAAAAGCAATAAGATATATTTACGGCAGCAAGAGAAACTAAATGAAGCGTTTTCAGTGTTCTGCGATTGAAGTGAGAAATGGCAAATTTAATTTCAAGAAAATCGTTGTCATGACACTTACGACCAAAAAAGAACCATTTAAATACACTTATAAAAACAGATCAAACAACTTATCACAAGTAAAGAGATTTCAGTCTTTGGGAGTAACATTCACACCTAATGCACAGGCATATCGACCTAATTTGCTCCAAAGCACAAGCTTACCGCATATAAAAATGCCTAATAAGATCATTTCTTGAGCATGCATGCGCTGTTTGGTCACCCTTTCATGTGCGTGATGTAAAAAAACCTGTGTCTCTTCAAAGAAAAGCAATAAGATTTATTTATGGCAGCAAGAGAAACCAAATGAAGCGTTTTCAGTGTTTTGCGATCGAAGTGAGAAATGGCAAATTTAATTTCAAGAAAATCGTTGTCATGACACTTACGACCAAAAAAGAACCATTTAAATACACTTATAAAAAGACATCAAACAACTTATCACAAGTAAAGAGATTTCAGTATCTGGGAGTAACATTCACACCTAATCCACAGGCATATCGACCTAATTTGCTCCAAAGCACAAGCTTACCGCATATAAAAATGCCTAATAAGATCATTTCTTGAGCATGCATGCCCAGTTTGGTCACCCTATCATGTGCGTGATGTAAAAAAACCTGAGTCTCTTCAAAGAAAAGCAATAAGATTTATTTACGGCAGCAAGAGAAACTAAATGAAGCGTTTTCAGTGTTCTGCGATCGAAGTGAGAAATGGCAAATTTAATTTCAAGAAAATCGTTGTCATGAAACTTACGACCAAAAAATAACCATTTAAATACACTTATAAAAAGACATCAAACAACTTATCACAAGTAGAGATTTCAGTCTTCACATTCACACCTAATGCACAGGCATATCGACCTAATTTGCTCCAAAGCACAAGCTTACCGCATATAAAAATGCCTAATAAGACCAATTCTTGAGCATGCATGCGCTGTTTGGTCACCCTTTCATGTGCGTGATGTAAAAAAACCTGTGTCTCTTCAAAGAAAAGCAATAAGATTTATTTACGGCAGCAAGAGAAACTAAATGAAGCGTTTTCAGTGTTTTGCGATCGAAGTGAGAAATGGCAAATTTAATTTCAAGAAAATCGTTGTCATGAAACTTACGACCAAAAAATAACCATTTAAATACACTTATAAAAACAGATCAAACAACTTATCACAAGTAAAGAGATTTCAGTATCTGGGAGTAACATTCACACCTAATCCACAGGCATATCGACCTAATTTGCTCAAAAGCACAAGCTTACCGCATATAAAAATGCCTAATAAGATCAATTCTTGAGCATGCATGCGCTGTTTGGTCACCCTTTCATATGCGTGATGTAAAAAAACCTGTGTCTCTTCAAGGAAAAGCAGTAAGTTGTATTTACGGCAGCAAGAGAAACTAAATGAAGCGTTTTCAGTGTTTTGCGATCGAAGTGAGAAATGGCAAATTTAATTTCAAGAAAATCGTTGTCATGACACTTACGACCAAAAAATAACCATTTAAATACACTTATAAAAACACATCAAACAACTTATCACAAGTAAAGAGATTTCAGTCTTCACATTCACACCTAATGCACAGGCATATCGACCTAATTTGCTCCAAAGCACAAGCTTACCGCATATAAAAATGCCTAATAAGACCAATTCTTGAGCATACATGCGCTGTTTGGTCACCCTATCATGTGCGTGATGTAAAAAAACCTGAGTCTCTTCAAAGAAAAGCAATAAGATTTATTTACGGCAGCAAGAGAAACTAAATGAAGCGTTTTCAGTGTTCTGCGATTGAAGTGAGAAATGGCAAATTTAATTTCAAGAAAATCGTTGTCATGACACGAACAAAAAAGAACCATTTAAATACACTTATAAAAACAGATCAAACAACTTATCACAAGTAAAGAGATTTCAGTCTTCACATTCACACCTAATGCACAGGCATATCGACCTAATTTGCTCCAAAGCACAAGCTTAGCGCATATATATATGCGTAATAAGACCAATTCTTGAGCATACATGCACTGTTTGGTCACCCTATCATGTGCGTGATGTAAAAAAAACCTGAGTCTCTTCAAAGAAAAGCAATAAGATTTATTTACGGCAGCAAGAGAAACTAAATGAAGCGTTTTCAGTGTTCTGCGATTCAAGTGAGAAATGGCAAATTTAATTTCAAGAAAATCGTTGTCATGACACTTACGACCAAAAAAGAACCATTTAAATACACTTATAAAAACAGATCAAACAACTTATCACAAGTAAATAGATTTTAGTCTTTGGGAGTAACATTCACACCTAATGCACAGGCGTATCGACCTAATTTGGTCCAAAGCACAAGCTTACCGCATATAAAAATGCCTAATAAAATCAATTCTTGAGCATACATGCGCTGTTTGGTCACCCTTTCATGTGCGTGATGTAAAAAAAACCTGAGTCTCTTCAAAGAAAAGCAATAAGATTTATTTACGGCAGCAAGAGAAACTAAATGAAGCGTTTTCAGTGTTCTGCGATTGAAGTGAGAAATGGCAAATCTAATTTCAAGAAAATCGTTGTCGTGACACTTACGACCAAAAAAGAACCATTTAAATACACTTATAAAAACAGATCAAACAACTTATCACAAGTAAAGAGATTTCAGTCTTTGGGAGTAACATTCACACCTAATGCACAGGCATATCGACCTAATTTGCTCCAAAGCACAAGCTTACCGCATATAAAAATGCCTAATAAGATCATTTCTTGAACATGCATGCGCTGTTTGGTCACCCTTTCATGTGTGTGATGTAAAAAAACCTGTGTCTCTTCAAAGAAAAGCAATAAGATTTATTTATGGCAGCAAGAGAAACCAAATGAAGCGTTTTCAGTGTTTTGCGATCGAAGTGAGAAATGGCAAATTTAATTTCAAGAAAATCGTTGTCATGACACTTACGACCAAAAAAGAACCATTTAAATACACTTATAAAAAGACATCAAACAATTTATCACAAGTAAAGAGATTTCAGTATCTGGGAGTAACATTCACACCTAATCCACAGGCATATCGACCTAATTTGCTCCAAAGCACAAGCTTACCGCATATAAAAATGCCTAATAAGATCATTTCTTGAGCATGCATGCCCAGTTTGGTCACCCTATCATGTGCGTGATGTAAAAAAACCTGAGTCTCTTCAAAGAAAAGCAATAAGATTTATTTACGGCAGCAAGAGAAACTAAATGAAGCGTTTTCAGTGTTCTGCGATTGAAGTGATAAATGGCAAATTTAATTTCAAGAAAATCGTTGTCATGACACTTACGACCAAAAAAGAACCATTTAAATACACTTATAAAAACAGATCAAACAACTTATCACAAGTAAAGAGATTTCAGTATCTGGGAGTAACATTCACACCTAATCCACAGGCATATCGACCTAATTTGCTCAAAAGCACAAGCTTACCGCATATAAAAATGCCTAATAAGATCAATTCTTGAGCATGCATGCGCTGTTTGGTCACCCTTTCATGTGCGTGATGTAAAAAAACCTGTGTCTCTTCAAAGAAAAGCAATAAGATTTATTTACGGCAGCAAGAGAAACTAAATGAAGCGTTTTCAGTGTTTTGCGATCGAAGTGAGAAATGGCAAATTTAATTTCAAGAAAATCGTTGTCATGAAACTTACGACCAAAAAATAACCATTTAAATACACTTATAAAAAGACATCAAACAACTTATCACAAGTAAATAGATTTTAGTCTTTGGGAGTAACATTCACACCTAATGCACAGGCGTATCGACCTAATTTGGTCCAAAGCACAAGCTTACCGCATATAAAAATGCCTAATAAAATCAATTCTTGAGCATACATGCGCTGTTTGGTCACCCTTTCATGTGCGTGATGTAAAAAAAACCTGAGTCTCTTCAAAGAAAAGCAATAAGATTTATTTACGGCAGCAAGAGAAACTAAATGAAGCGTTTTCAGTGTTCTGCGATTGAAGTGAGAAATGGCAAATCTAATTTCAAGAAAATCGTTGTCGTGACACTTACGACCAAAAAAGAACCATTTAAATACACTTATAAAAACAGATCAAACAACTTATCACAAGTAAAGAGATTTCAGTCTTTGGGAGTAACATTCACACCTAATGCACAGGCATATCGACCTAATTTGCTCCAAAGCACAAGCTTACCGCATATAAAAATGCCTAATAAGATCATTTCTTGAACATGCATGCGCTGTTTGGTCACCCTTTCATGTGTGTGATGTAAAAAAACCTGTGTCTCTTCAAAGAAAAGCAATAAGATTTATTTATGGCAGCAAGAGAAACCAAATGAAGCGTTTTCAGTGTTTTGCGATCGAAGTGAGAAATGGCAAATTTAATTTCAAGAAAATCGTTGTCATGACACTTACGACCAAAAAAGAACCATTTAAATACACTTATAAAAAGACATCAAACAATTTATCACAAGTAAAGAGATTTCAGTATCTGGGAGTAACATTCACACCTAATCCACAGGCATATCGACCTAATTTGCTCCAAAGCACAAGCTTACCGCATATAAAAATGCCTAATAAGATCATTTCTTGAGCATGCATGCCCAGTTTGGTCACCCTATCATGTGCGTGATGTAAAAAAACCTGAGTCTCTTCAAAGAAAAGCAATAAGATTTATTTACGGCAGCAAGAGAAACTAAATGAAGCGTTTTCAGTGTTCTGCGATTGAAGTGATAAATGGCAAATTTAATTTCAAGAAAATCGTTGTCATGACACTTACGACCAAAAAAGAACCATTTAAATACACTTATAAAAACAGATCAAACAACTTATCACAAGTAAAGAGATTTCAGTATCTGGGAGTAACATTCACACCTAATCCACAGGCATATCGACCTAATTTGCTCAAAAGCACAAGCTTACCGCATATAAAAATGCCTAATAAGATCAATTCTTGAGCATGCATGCGCTGTTTGGTCACCCTTTCATGTGCGTGATGTAAAAAAACCTGTGTCTCTTCAAAGAAAAGCAATAAGATTTATTTACGGCAGCAAGAGAAACTAAATGAAGCGTTTTCAGTGTTTTGCGATCGAAGTGAGAAATGGCAAATTTAATTTCAAGAAAATCGTTGTCATGAAACTTACGACCAAAAAATAACCATTTAAATACACTTATAAAAAGACATCAAACAACTTATCACAAGTAGAGATTTCAGTCTTCACATTCACACCTAATGCACAGGCATATTGACCTAATTTGCTCCAAAGCACAAGCTTACCGCATATAAAAATGCCTAATAAGACCAATTCTTGAGCATACATGCGCTGTTTGGTCACCCTATCATGTACGTGATGCAAAAAAACCTGAGTCTCTTCAAAGAAAAGCAATAAGATTTATTTACGGCAGTAAGAGGAACTAAATGAAGCGTTTTCAGTGTTCTGCGATTCAAGTGAGAAATGGCAAATTTAATTTCAAGAAAGTCGTTGTCATGACACTTACGACCAAAAAAGAACCATTTAAATACACTTATAAAAACAGATCAAACAACTTATCACAAGTAAAGAGATTTCAGTCTTCACATTCACACCTAATGCACAGGCATATCGACCTAATTTGCTCCAAAGCACAAGCTTACCTCATATAAAAATGCCTAATAAGATCAATTCTTGAGCATACATGCGCTGTTTGGTCACCCTTTCATGTGCGTGATGTAAGAAAACCTGACTCTCTTCAAAGAAAAGCAATGAGATTTATTTACGGCAGCAAGAGAAACTGTGTTCATAAAAGAAAAGAAAAAACAGCGCTAAATTCTACACAAACCACACAGAAAGACGGACAGGACGGGCGCTGACTCCAACTAAGTTTATTGAAAGCCACATGTAGCATATATATAGCCCGAAGAAGGTGAACGCATGCGCATTTCAAACATGGCAACAACACCCACACACACAAGGACGATAACTTCTCATAATCGCGTATTTTTTAACAATCTGTGCTCACTTCCTCTTAGGGAAATAGAAGTGGTGCTGACGCACATGCCACCCCTCTCTTTGATAAAAAAGGCTTCTGCCAGTTCGCGAGCTAATCTATCTTTACTTCTGGTTAGAATTTTAATCTCTTCAAGTCGTGGTGCACAGTGCTTTTTATTTTCATCAATGCAAGAGCGGCAATGGGCGGGAAGGTTTTCGAACGAATCCGATGCGTTCCCTAAGGACGTTCTGTGTTCCCCGGCACGCTCGTTGACGCAGCGTCCGGTCTGACCGACGTACACTTTGCCACATGTAAGGGGGATCTCGTAGACCACTCCCGTGGCACACCTTACGTACGGCTTTGAGTGCTTCTTCCCACACCCAGACGTGGCTTTCGCACCGCTGCTAATCTTGGGGCAGATCTTAGCCAATTTGCAGGGGGCGGAGAAGACCATGGGGACTCCGTACTTGTTACCAACTCGTTTTAAATTGTGGGACACCTTGTGCATATACGGTATCACCACTGGTCTGGCTTCACCGAAAGGTTCTTTCCTCCGTTTCCCCTTTGGCTTGCCCTTAAGTTTCTGCAGCAATGCTTCGGTTACGGCAGCCAAGACGTGGTCAGGGAACCCTGCTTTACGCAGTCTGTTCACCTCGCCCTCGAAGCTCTCCCGCATCATGTGAGAGCACGACTTGAGGAGTGCTGATTTCATAGAAAGGGTGGCGATAGCCCTCTTGACAGTTTTGGATTGAGCCGAATCATACGGTAAAAAATCTTTCTTGGCCCTGGGCAGGTAGCGCCAGCAAACACTTCCGTCCCCCAGCTTAATATTAAGGTCCAAAAACTGGAGGCGGTCCTGTTCAGGAAGCTCAAATGTGAAAGAGAGCCCCTTCCCATGTTGTCCGAACATTTCAAAAATTTTTGTGGCAGTCTCCTCATAGCGGCCTGTGTCATGTCTCTTTAAGATCACTAAAAAATCATCAACATATCTATCATCAACATACATGTGGCAAAGTGTACGTCGGTCAGACCGGACGCTGCGTCAACGAGCGTGCCGGGGAACACAGAAGGTCCTTAGGGAACGCATCGGATTCGTTCGAAAACCTTCCCGCCCATTGCCGCTCTTGCATTGATGAAAATAAAAAGCACTGTGCACCACGACTTGAAGAGATTAAAATTCTAACCAGAAGTAAAGATAGATTAGCTCGCGAACTGGCAGAAGCCTTTTTTATCAAAGAGAGGGGTGGCATGTGCGTCAGCACCACTTCTATTTCCCTAAGAGGAAGTGAGCACAGATTGTTAAAAAACACGCGATTATGAGAAGTTATCGTCCTTGTGTGTGTGGGTGTTGTTGCCATGTTTGAAATGCGCATGCGTCCACCTTCTTCGGGCTATATATATGCTACATGTGGCTTTCAATAAACTTAGTTGGAGTCAGCGCCCGTCCTGTCCGTCTTTCTGTGTGGTTTGTGTAGAATTTAGCGCTGTTTTTTCTTTTATGAACACAATGTCACACCAACTAGCCCAGCAAAAGGTACTGTTAAGCAAGAGAAAATAAATGAAGCGTTTTCAGTGTTCTGCGATTGAAGTGAGAAATGGCAAATTTAGTTTCAAGAAACTCGTTGTCATGACACTTACGACCAAAAATGAACCATTTAAATACACTTATAAGAACAGATCAAACAACTTATCACAACTAAAGAGATTTCAGTCTTCACATTCAAACCTAATGCACAGGCATATCGACCTAGTTTGCTCCAAAGCACAAGCTTACCGCATATAAAAATGCCTAATAAGACCAATTCTTGAGCATACATGCGCTGTTTGGTCACTCTATCATGTGCGTGATGTAAAAAAACCTGAGTCTCTTCAAAGAAAAGCAATAAGATTTATTTACGGCAGCAAGAGAAACTAAATGAAGCGTTTTCAGTGTTCTGCGATTGAAGTGAGAAATGGCAAATTTAATTTCAAGAAAATCGTTGTCATGACACTTACGACCAAAAAAGAACCATTTAAATACACTTATAAAAACAGATCAAACAACTTATCACAAGTAAAGAGATTTCAGTCTTCACATTCACACCTAACTCACAGGCATATCGACCTAATTTGCTCCAAAGCACAAGCTTACCTCATATAAAAATGCCTAATAAGACCAATTCTTGAGCATACATGCGCTGTTTGGTCACCCTATCATGTGCGTGATGTAAAAAAACCTGAGTCTCTTCAAAGAAAAGCAGTAAAATTTATTTACGGCAGCAAGAGAAACTAAATGAAGCGTTTTCAGTGTTCTGCGATTGAAGTGAGAAATGGCAAATTTAATTTCAAGAAAATCGTTGTCATGACACTTACGACCAAAAAAGAACCATTTAAATACACTTATAAAAACAGATCAAACAACTTATCACAAGTAAAGAGATTTCAGTCTTCACATTCACACCTAATGCACAGGCATATCGACCTAATTTGCTCCAAAGCACAAGCTTACCGCATATAAATATGCGTAATAAGACCAATTCTTGAGCATACATGCACTGTTTGGTCACCCTATCATGTGCGTGATGTAAAAAAAACCTGAGTCTCTTCAAAGAAAAGCAATAAGATTTATTTACGGCAGCAAGAGAAACTAAATGAAGCGTTTTCAGTGTTCTGCGATTCAAGTGAGAAATGGCAAATTTAATTTCAAGAAAATCGTTGTCATGACACTTACGACCAAAAAAGAACCATTTAAATACACTTATAAAAACAGATCAAACAACTTATCACAAGTAAATAGATTTTAGTCTTTGGGAGTAACATTCACACCTAATGCACAGGCGTATCGACCTAATTTGCTCCAAAGCACAAGCTTACCGCATATAAAAATGCCTAATAAAATCAATTCTTGAGCATGCATGCGCTGTTTGGTCACCCTTTCATATGCGTGATGTAAAAAAACCTGTGTCTCTTCAAAGAAAAGCAATAAGATGTATTTACGGCAGCAAGAGAAACTAAATGAAGCGTTTTCAGTGTTTTGCGATCGAAGTGAGAAATGGCAAATTTAATTTCAAGAAAATCGTTGTCATGACACTTACGACCAAAAAAGAAC
This sequence comes from Amblyomma mixtum, assembly GCF_055824585.1. NCBI lineage: Eukaryota > Metazoa > Arthropoda > Arachnida > Ixodida > Ixodidae > Amblyomma > Amblyomma mixtum. The sequence goes on from NC_143016.1 coordinate 200,116,300, forward strand.
CATTTAAATACACTTATAAAAAGACATCAAACAACTTATCACAAGTAGAGATTTCAGTCTTCACATTCACACCTAATGCACAGGCAGATCGACCTAATTTGCTCCAAAGCACAAGCTTACCGCATATAAAAATGCCTAATAAGACCAATTCCTGAGCATACATGCGCTGTTTGGTCACCCTATCATGTACGTGATGCAAAAAAACCTGAGTCTCTTCAAAGAAAAGCAATAAGATTTATTTACAGCAGCAAGAGAAACTAAATGAAGCGTTTTCAGTGTTCTGCGATTGAAGTGAGAAATGGCAAATTTAATTTCAAGAAAATCGTTGTCATGAAACTTACGACCAAAAAAGAACCATTTAAATACACTTATAAAAACAGATCAAACAACTTATCACAAGTAAAGAGATTTCAGTCTTCACATTCACACCTAATGCACAGGCATATCGACCTAATTTGCTCCAAAGCACAAGCTTAGCGCATATAAATATGCGTAATAAGACCAATTCTTGAGCATACATGCACTGTTTGGTCACCCTATCATGTGCGTGATGTAAAAAAAAAACCTGAGTCTCTTCAAAGAAAAGCAATAAGATTTATTTACGGCAGCAAGAGAAACTAAATGAAGCGTTTGAAGTGTTCTGCGATTCAAGTGAGAAATGGCAAATTTAATTTCAAGAAAGTCGTTGTCATGACACTTACGACCAAAAAAGAACCATTTAAATACACTTATAAAAACAGATCAAACAACTTATCACAAGTAAATAGATTTTAGTCTTTGGGAGTAACATTCACACCTAATGCACAGGCGTATCGACCTAATTTGCTCCAAAGCACAAGCTTACCGCATATAAAAACGCCTAATAAAATAAATTCTTGAGCATACATGCGCTGTTTGGTCACCCTTTCATGTGCGTGATGTAAAAAAAACCTGAGTCTCTTCAAAGAAAAGCAATAAGATTTATTTACGGCAGCAAGAGAAACTAAATGAAGCGTTTTCAGTGTTCTGCGATTCAAGTGAGAAATGGCAAACTTAATTTCAAGAAAATCGTTGTCATGACACTTACGACCAAAAAAGAACCATTTAAATACACTTATAAAAACAGATCAAACAACTTATCACAAGTAAATAGATTTTAGTCTTTGGGAGTAACATTCACACCTAATGCACAGGCGTATCGACCTAATTTGGTCCAAAGCACAAGCTTACCGCATATAAAAATGCCTAATAAAATCAATTCTTGAGCATACATGCGCTGTTTGGTCACCCTTTCATGTGCGTGATGTAAAAAAAACCTGAGTCTCTTCAAAGAAAAGCAATAAGATTTATTTACGGCAGCAAGAGAAACTAAATGAAGCGTTTTCAGTGTTCTGCGCTTGAAGTGAGAAATGGCAAATTTAATTTCAAGAAAATCGTTGTCGTGACACTTACGACCAAAAAAGAACCATTTAAATACACTTATAAAAACAGATCAAACAACTTATCACAAGTAAAGAGATTTCAGTCTTTGGGAGTAACATTCACACCTAATGCACAGGCATATCGACCTAATTTGCTCCAAAGCACAAGCTTACCGCATATAAAAATGCCTAATAAGATCATTTCTTGAGCATGCATGCGCTGTTTGGTCACCCTTTCATGTGTGTGATGTAAAAAAACCTGTGTCTCTTCAAAGAAAAGCAATAAGATTTATTTATGGCAGCAAGAGAAACCAAATGAAGCGTTTTCAGTGTTTTGCGATCGAAGTGAGAAATGGCAAATTTAATTTCAAGAAAACCGTTGTCATGACACTTACGACCAAAAAAGAACCATTTAAATACACTTATAAAAAGACATCAAACAATTTATCACAAGTAAAGAGATTTCAGTATCTGGGAGTAACATTCACACCTATTCCACAGGCATATCGACCTAATTTGCTCCAAAGCACAAGCTTACCGCATATAAAAATGCCTAATAAGATCATTTCTTGAGCATGCATGCCCAGTTTGGTCACCCTATCATGTGCGTGATGTAAAAAAACCTGAGTCTCTTCAAAGAAAAGCAATAAGATTTATTTACGGCAGCAAGAGAAACTATATGAAGCGTTTTCAGTGTTCTGCGATTGAAGTGATAAATGGCAAATTTAATTTCAAGAAAATCGTTGTCATGACACTTACGACCAAAAAAGAACCATTTAAATACACTTATAAAAACAGATCAAACAACTTATCACAAGTAAAGAGATTTCAGTATCTGGGAGTAACATTCACACCTAATCCACAGGCATATCGACCTAATTTGCTCAAAAGCACAAGCTTACCGCATATAAAAATGCCTAATAAGATCAATTCTTGAGCATGCATGCGCTGTTTGGTCACCCTTTCATGTGCGTGATGTAAAAAAACCTGTGTCTCTTCAAAGAAAAGCAATAAGATTTATTTACGGCAGCAAGAGAAACTAAATGAAGCGTTTTCAGTGTTTTGCGATCGAAGTGAGAAATGGCAAATTTAATTTCAAGAAAATCGTTGTCATGAAACTTACGACCAAAAAATAACCATTTAAATACACTTATAAAAAGACATCAAACAACTTATCACAAGTAGAGATTTCAGTCTTCACATTCACACCTAATGCACAGGCATATCGACCTAATTTGCTCCAAAGCACAAGCTTACCGCATATAAAAATGCCTAATAAGACCAATTCTTGAGCATACATGCGCTGTTTGGTCACCCTATCATGTACGTGATGCAAAAAAACCTGAGTCTCTTCAAAGAAAAGCAATAAGATTTATTTACGGCAGTAAGAGGAACTAAATGAAGCGTTTTCAGTGTTCTGCGATTCAAGTGAGAAATGGCAAATTTAATTTCAAGAAAGTCGTTGTCATGACACTTACGACCAAAAAAGAACCATTTAAATACACTTATAAAAACAGATCAAACAACTTATCACAAGTAAAGAGATTTCAGTCTTCACATTCACACCTAATGCACAGGCATATCGACCTAATTTGCTCCAAAGCACAAGCTTACCTCATATAAAAATGCCTAATAAGATCAATTCTTGAGCATACATGCGCTGTCTGGTCACCCTTTCATGTGCGTGATGTAAGAAAACCTGACTCTCTTCAAAGAAAAGCAATGAGATTTATTTACGGCAGCAAGAGAAACTGTGTTCATAAAAGAAAAGAAAAAACAGCGCTAAATTCTACACAAACCACACAGAAAGACGGACAGGACGGGCGCTGACTCCAACTAAGTTTATTGAAAGCCACATGTAGCATATATATAGCCCGAAGAAGGTGAACGCATGCGCATTTCAAACATGGCAACAACACCCACACACACAAGGACGATAACTTCTCATAATCGCGTATTTTTTAACAATCTGTGCTCACTTCCTCTTAGGGAAATAGAAGTGGTGCTGACGCACATGCCACCCCTCTCTTTGATAAAAAAGGCTTCTGCCAGTTCGCGAGCTAATCTATCTTTACTTCTGGTTAGAATTTTAATCTCTTCAAGTCGTGGTGCACAGTGCTTTTTATTTTCATCAATGCAAGAGCGGCAATGGGCGGGAAGGTTTTCGAACGAATCCGATGCGTTCCCTAAGGACCTTCTGTGTTCCCCGGCACGCTCGTTGACGCAGCGTCCGGTCTGACCGACGTACACTTTGCCACATGTAAGGGGGATCTCGTAGACCACTCCCGTGGCACACCTTACGTACGGCTTTGAGTGCTTCTTCCCACACCCAGACGTGGCTTTCGCACCGCTGCTAATCTTGGGGCACATCTTAGCCAATTTGCAGGGGGCGGAGAAGACCATGGGGACTCCGTACTTGTTACCAACTCGTTTTAAATTGTGGGACACCTTGTGCATATACGGTATCACCACTGGTCTGGCTTCACCGAAAGGTTCTTTCCTCCGTTTCCCCTTTGGCTTGCCCTTAAGTTTCTGCAGCAATGCTTCGGTTACGGCAGCCAAGACGTGGTCAGGGAACCCTGCTTTACGCAGTCTGTTCACCTCGCCCTCGAAGCTCTCCCGCATCATGTGAGAGCACGACTTGAGGAGTGCTGATTTCATAGAAAGGGTGGCGATAGCCCTCTTGACAGTTTTGGATTGAGCCGAATCATACGGTAAAAAATCTTTCTTGGCCCTGGGCAGGTAGCGCCAGCAAACACTTCCGTCCCCCAGCTTAATATTAAGGTCCAAAAACTGGAGGCGGTCCTGTTCAGGAAGCTCAAATGTGAAAGAGAGCCCCTTCCCATGTTGTCCGAACATTTCTAAAATTTTTGTGGCAGTCTCCTCATAGCGGCCTGTGTCATGTCTCTTTAAGATCACTAAAAAATCATCAACATATCTATCATCAACATACATGTGGCAAAGTGTACGTCGGTCAGACAGGACGCTGCGTCAACGAGCGTGCCGGGGAACACAGAAGGTCCTTAGGGAACGCATCGGATTCGTTCGAAAACCTTCCCGCCCATTGCCGCTCTTGCATTGATGAAAATAAAAAGCACTGTGCACCACGACTTGAAGAGATTAAAATTCTAACCAGAAGTAAAGATAGATTAGCTCGCGAACTGGCAGAAGCCTTTTTTATCAAAGAGAGGGGTGGCATGTGCGTCAGCACCACTTCTATTTCCCTAAGAGGAAGTGAGCACAGATTGTTAAAAAATACGCGATTATGAGAAGTTATCGTCCTTGTGTGTGTGGGTGTTGTTGCCAGGTTTGAAATGCGCATGCGTCCACCTTCTTCGGGCTATATATATGCTACATGTGGCTTTCAATAAACTTAGTTGGAGTCAGCGCCCGTCCTGTCCGTCTTTCTGTGTGGTTTGTGTAGAATTTAGCGCTGTTTTTTCTTTTATGAACACAGTGTCACACCAACTAGCCCAGCAAAAGGTACTGTTAAGCAAGAGAAACTAAATGAAGCGTTTTCAGTGTTCTGCGATTGAAGTGAGAAATGGCAAATTTAGTTTCAAGAAACTCGTTGTCATGACACTTACGACCAAAAATGAACCATTTAAATACACTTATAAGAACAGATCAAACAACTTATCACAAGTAAAGAGATTTCAGTCTTCACATTCAAACCTAATGCACAGGCATATCGACCTAGTTTGCTCCAAAGCACAAGCTTACCGCATATAAAAATGCCTAATAAGACCAATTCTTGAGCATACATGCGCTGTTTGGTCACCCTATCATGTGCGTGATGTAAAAAAACCTGAGTCTCTTCAAAGAAAAGCAATAAGATTTATTTACGGCAGCAAGATAAACTAAATGAAGCGTTTTCAGTGTTCTGCGATTGAAGTGAGAAATGGCAAATTTAATTTCAAGAAAATCGTTGTCATGACACTTACGACCAAAAAAGAACCATTTAAATACACTTATAAAAACAGATCAAACAACTTATCACAAGTAAAGAGATTTCAGTCTTCACATTCACACCTAATGCACAGGCATATCGACCTAATTTGCTCCAAAGCACAAGCTTACCGCATATAAATATGCGTAATAAGACCAATTCTTGAGCATACATGCACTGTTTGGTCACCCTATCATGTGCGTGATGTAAAAAAAACCTGAGTCTCTTCAAAGAAAAGCAATAAGATTTATTTACGGCAGCAAGAGAAACTAAATGAAGCGTTTTCAGTGTTCTGCGATTCAAGTGAGAAATGGCAAATTTAATTTCAAGAAAATCGTTGTCATGACACTTACGACCAAAAAAGAACCATTTAAATACACTTATAAAAACAGATCAAACAACTTATCACAAGTAAATAGATTTTAGTCTTTGGGAGTAACATTCACACCTAATGCATAGGCGTATCGACCTAATTTGCTCCAAAGCACAAGCTTACCGCATATAAAAATGCCTAATAAAATCAATTCTTGAGCATGCATGCGCTGTTTGGTCACCCTTTCATATGCGTGATGTAAAAAAACCTGTGTCTCTTCAAAGAAAAGCAATAAGATGTATTTACGGCAGCAAGAGAAACTAAATGAAGCGTTTTCAGTGTTTTGCGATCGAAGTGAGAAATGGCAAATTTAATTTCAAGAAAATCGTTGTCATGACACTTACGACCAAAAAAGAACCATTTAAATACACTTATAAAAAGACATCAAACAACTTATCACAAGTAGAGATTTCAGTCTTCACATTCACACCTAATGCACAGGCATATCGACCTAATTTGCTCCAAAGCACAAGCTTACCGCATATAAAAATGCCTAATAAGACCAATTCCTGAGCATACATGCGCTGTTTGGTCACCCTATCATGTACGTGATGCAAAAAAACCTGAGTCTTCAAAGAAAAGCAATAAGATTTATTTACAGCAGCAAGAGAAACTAAATGAAGCGTTTTCAGTGTTCTGCGATTGAAGTGAGAAATGGCAAATTTAATTTCAAGAAAATCGTTGTCATGAAACTTACGACCAAAAAAGAACCATTTAAATACACTTATAAAAACAGATCAAACAACTTATCACAAGTAAAGAGATTTCAGTCTTCACATTCACACCTAATGCACAGGCATATCGACCTAATTTGCTCCAAAGCGCAAGCTTACCGCATATAAATATGCCTAATAAGACCAATTCTTGAGCATACATGCACTGTTTGGTCACCCTATCATGTGCGTGATGTAAAAAAAACCTGAGTCTCTTCAAAGAAAAGCAATAACATTTATTTACGGCAGGAGAGAAACTAAATGAAGCGTTTTCAGTGTTCTGCGATTCAAGTGAGAAATGGCAAATTTAATTTCAAGAAAATCGTTGTCATGACACTTACGACCAAAAACTTTGAGCTACCCTCTCCTTCTAAGTCCTTTTTCTTCTTTTTCTTCTTTCTGACTCTTGCTCGAGCGCAGTGCTCGGAGCATGGCTCAGGAGTCATTGGAGAATCATTCTCCTCACCTTACAGTACTCCTGCCTCCATTCCTTCCGTCAGATGGTTATTTTCAGTGCAGTCGTAAGCAGACTTTTCCCCAGTCTGTTCCTTTCCTTCCGCGGCCCCTACTCTTTCCTCGGAAGCAAAAATTTCCTCGCCTTCGTTATAGGCATAAATTTTCTCGCCTTCCTCATCGGGAAGGCCCTCCTCGCTGTTCGAGGGTTCACTGGGAACTGTTTCCTGGTTTTCACTGAGTGCGCTCTCCTCAGCTATTACTCCGTCGGAGCTTTCGTTCTCTGCGACATTTGACCGCTCTTCCTCACGGTCCCTACTGCCACTCTCAGGTGTGCAGCACTGTGATTTGTCGCTGGAGCACCAACTTTCTTCCTCATCTTCAGGCGACTGCCCTAACATGACCTCTGACGGAAGCGTCAGGTTGGCCTTCTCCTCAGTGCCTACTACCTCAGGGGTAACTACACTTTCAATTTCCTGAGGAAGAGACACTCCGGTCTGTTCTTCACTCTCGGTGGTTTCAGTTGCAGGAACAGGCTGTTCTACAACCTCATTCTGACCTGTGGAGCTGGCTGCAACCTCTTCCGTGGTTGTCAACAAAACAGACTGGTTAGTCTTCCACCCGGCCTCTCCGGGGTTAAGCTCCACTGGATCCCTGACGTTCCTCAAACGCCGCATTTCAGCAAGCTTCTTCTGAAGGATTGCCATCTCTCTTTCAAAAGCCCTTTCGGCCTCTTCCTCTCGCCTTTTCCGCTCTCTCTGTTCTTCTTCACGTTTCCTTTGCCTCTCTTTCTCTCTCTCTTCTCGAGCTCTCTCTCTTTCCTGGTCCACCCATTCTCGCAGTTCGGCTCCGGTCATCCCCATCTGGAGACCGACCTCTACTAGCTCCTTTAGCTCCTTAAAGCTCATATTTGGAGACCGAACTCTACATTCAAGGCAACGAATACTTCTCCACGGTGAACCTCACTAACCGCTTCGGAACGGCACCTCACAATATCGCTCTGCTGCTACCACTCGTTTACGACCTCTTCGTAAACTCCTTCCGACTCTTTCTCCGTTCTCTATGCTTGCAAACACCAAACGTCCTGTCGTGGACGCCAGAATATACTGTCACCCAGACTTCGCGCACTTTTACGTGGGAAGCTCCCAGACACCCTTAGAGCGTGTGGGGGTAGCGGTCTCGGACTCGAAGGAGATGCCCTCGACTCAGCGTGGCAAGCTCAGCGGAGACCAGCTACCAAGTGACAAGAGGTTTTTGGGCGTTCGGTGCCCAGCTTTCGCTGGTCGCAAGCCAGAGAATGGGTCGGAGCCAAAGGTTCACAAAACAAAACAAAGTTTATACAGCAAAGAGACGATACAGAGGATTTCACAATCACTAATACAGACACATAAAAAGTGATTAATAGAACAATGCAACTCGTGCAAAGATAAACTCGAGAGAGAATGCAATACAAAGGCAATATTGCACCTAAAGTGCTCTAACACAAGAGAGAGAGGTAAACAACAAAACACAGTTTGTTTACCGGGCACTGCGGCAGACCGACGGCCAGAGTTCCACGACGATGCCGTCCCGCAGACTGGCGACCGTTGCCTCGTTGGTCCGATGCTGGCCGAGTGGTGTTTCCCCGGGAGTCGAACGGGCGCGCTTCGATGAAGCTTAAACGGCGGTCCGGACTGACTGATAGCTTTCAGCGTCCTTCTTTTATAGGCTCGCTCACGTCTGTTTGTTGTATGCGCCAAAGTAGGCGCGCACATACACGCAGTATCTCCCGTGTAGTTTCCCTTCTTTTCTCTCGCCGGCCGCGCGTCCTCATTGGTTAAAGTCAGGAGTCGTTTCGCGAAGGTTCCAGCGTGTTCTAGCGTGGCGCCGTCGTGGCGGCGTATTCGACGTCCAAGTGCAGAGGAGGGGGACGCGACTTAGTGCACGCAAGGCTACGCCTTTCTCCTCCGGTCAGCACAAGAACCGACTCGCATGTTCGAGAATCTTCGGCGTGGATGACTCATTCCTTCGGCGCATGCCGTGACGGTGGAGAGAGAGGCACGCGCTCGGCGGGGGCTTTCCCTCTTTCCCGTTGGGCTCGCGCCGGCGAGACGCTGTGCGCGCGACGGTTTTTCTTTGTTTGTTTCTAAAATGCGCCGAATTTTGTGACAACAAGGTTGCAGCCACGGTGGAAGAAACAGACTAGGTGTCTGAACGCGGCTGCCGCGCCGGCGACATTTTTGATCGCAGTTTACGCCTCTCCCGGCAGATGGCGTGGATCGTTGGGGGGTCAACCGTAGCACCCGACGCGGCGCGCGGACCTCCACAAACATTCGCACGCGCGTAAGAATGACAAGTAAATTGCCCGATATATGTCTGTATACTAGACTAAACGTCCGGCAAGCCTTTGGAAGCAAGCTTAGGTATATGCTCATGATTATTTGAGCTTAGAAATACCATTCATACCTAAGCGTACTTTGATACTCGTAAACGTCCAATATATCGACCACAGTGGAATCGCCCGCGTGTTTCCTAGTGTTCAGCTTGTACAAACGCAAAACAATCTGGCTTGTGCGGAATGCAGAATTCTTAGAAAGATGTCAAAAAATCCTAGTGCATGTCAAATACGCTAGCTCGCGGTAACAGAAGGTGATCGTTGGTTCCCTCTTGGTTTTGTGTGGGAGGTTAGGTTAGGTTAGGTTAGGTTAGCTTAGGTTAGGTTAGGTTAGGATAGGATAGGTTAGGTTAGGTTAGGCTAGCTTAGGTTAGGTTAGGTTAGGTTAGGTTAGGTTTGGTTAGGTTAGGTTAGGTCAGGGTAGGTTAGGTCAGGTCAGGTCAGGTCAGGTAGAGTATCCAGGAGATTTCCCTTGTCCAGTAGCATGCCTGAAGAACGTCACTGCAAAAGGTTGTACAAGGCCATCTTACTCTAAGAGCACTTGTTTCTGGGCTAGTTGGTTTTAGTCCATAATTAAATAGTTTTAAGGCGTAAAAAACAGACAAGACACATAGGTAAGTGATAGGACGAAGCGCCATTTTTTGCTAATTCTTTTTACGTGACCCCACGAAGAAAGCACACGGCGGAAAAACACACTTACTTAAACGGGGACCAAGCCGTTCTTGTTGCGAAAGGCGACTATCCTTGCACGAAAGGTGTTGGCGACGACACATGTGACACAGTCATCAGTGAAACGCGGACATGACACACTAAAGGAAGGGCCCACAGTACTAGAAATATAGTCTAAGAGCACTTGAACTTCGTCCTGTGACCTATCTATGTGTCTTGTCTGTTTTTTGAGCCTGAAAACTATTTACTGATGAGTCATCTCACTCACAGGATCAAAGGGAAATGACTGATTTCTGTAAGTGCAGCAGCAGCACGAAAAAGTTGCCCCCCTCATGAAATTTACTCACCTGAGCGACACATACAATCTGCATAACTCTAGTGCAGAACATTGCCCTGCAAAACAAAAAGACACCCCACTGCAGCTGCTAGAATCTAGAGGAAGCGTTTGTGCAGAAGTGATGCAGAATTTACCAACAAAGCAAGTCGTAATGACCACTCAACAAGAAAACCATCGGCTACTGCCTAATTTCAGTTTTTAGTAAATGGTGTGCACTTTTTTATTTTCAAACTACTTGATTTCTTTTCAGGAACCTTGTACAGAGCATGTAAGGCATGAATAGCCTAGCCACCATTAAAACCATTCCAGAGACCCTTTGATCATCCCTTCGAGATGTGTGGGTGAGGTAGTAGTACTTTAGCTTGGCAGGCAAGCATTATTTGCCAGCAAGTATAATCTCTGGGTGCAATCTGCAAGGCACCCTCTAGTGAAGGTTCTAGTGAAGGTTAAATGTAGGCCTTTTTTTAGTATTTTTGCAGTATCTTGGTCTTGGTAGATAACATGCACCAACCAGCATGCCAGCGTGATGCGCTGTGACCTTTTTTTTATTTGAAAACAGAAATGAATACAAGGAAACTATGTACAATGGTACTGGACCCATAGCCAAAGCTAGTGTCGGGTCCAACACAATGATAAATTGCAAAATGCAGCAGGTGGAGAGAACACTTCTCATATAAATAGCTTCAAAATATTAAAATCACAACATACATAGCTAATATATACATTTGTTATCATGCATACATTCTTTGTACGGAATAACCTGAAATAGTAACAATTTTAGAGTCATTTGGGTACAGAATTTACAGCTCAACCGGCGGAAACTTACAGATTCAGCAAAAATATTTTAAGAGATTGTAAAAAATTAATTTTTAATTTAACATCATTAGGGATGTGATTCCATATTTGTGCACAGCTGAATTCAATCAACCTTTTCCTGTAGGTATTGTGGCATATTGGCGGGTAAAATGATTTCCACTTGCAGCTCTGTATCCCTTTTAGAAGTTATAAAGATACTGTGATGAAACGGGTCATTGAATTGCAGTATTTTATGAACTGTCTGTGCTGTTTTTAACGAGTAGATGTACAATCTGTAAAGATAAAATATGTGCCGGCTGAAATAGTGGCCTGCTGGGCCAAATGTAGTTTGAGTATGTGATAATTTGTAGCGCCCGGCGACGCTATAACGCGCTGGCACTGAGATCGGCGTTCCCGCGCTAGAGGAAAATGAAGATGGAGAGCGCGTGCTGGGCGCGCACGCCCGACACGGGCAGTTCGGAACTTGAAGCGTCCCACGCTGGTCGTCTCTCTCTGGTGCTCCGCTGCGACCCCGCAAATCCTCAACAGTGGTGACCCGGCGAACCGTGCCTTCTACCCAGCGGCGTCCTAGCATGTCGTACTGGCAGCACCCAAGTTTCGACCCGCCGCTCCCGGCGTTGCGGCCTGCAGGCGTCGGCGGGTGGTTCGCCCAACTGGAGGCTGCGATGTACCTGAACGGCATCACCATCCAGCCGTTTAAACACGCAGTCCTTTGCGACATCCTCCCGCCCGACCTCCTGCGTCGGCTCACCTACTCTGCCTTCGGCTGCCGGCCATAGGATGAGCTTCGTGCGGCCGTCTTGGCGGACTTCGGCGCCTACTACGTTCCGCCGCCGCTCTACGCCGCAGCGGACCCGTTTTCGCCGCCGCCAGCCTCTGGCCCTGCACCGGCCTCGCTCGCTCCCACGCAGTCTTCATCAGAACCCGGCCCGCCTCAGCAGCCCCTCGTCGCCTCGCCGCCACTCCAGTCCAGCGCCTCCGGCCCGGCTTCTTTAGCACCGACCGCACCAGACGCTACCGCATCGCTTCCGGCAGCACATCCTGCAACCCCTGTTTCGCTAGAAGTATTGTGCGACGACTCCACGGCCCGAAGTCCGCAGTTATTCCCTCAGCAGCTCGTTGAGGTGCCTGGCGCACCGCGGTTTGCCACGTCAGCGAACTCAGCGACAGATGCGCCTCGCGCCACCCTGTTCAGTGCCTCCGGCCATACCGCCTCCATTAAGGACTATACAGCATCTACGGCACAGCCTGGTGGGCAACTTCTCTTATCTGCAATGGTGCCGCCCTCAGTCGAGCTCTTCCTCGACGAGTGCCCCACTCCGCCAACGCCTGTACCCTACTGCGTAGCATCGCTGCCAGCCGAACGCTCACCTGCCGCCTCATCGCTCATTCCCCTAAAGTCGTCAGTCACTGACCTGAGCGATCGTGCTACAGGCGAATTGAGTTTGCCGCCACCGCAGCATATGCCACATACCAGCCCCACTACCTCGGCGGCCACACCGCCTGCCCAAGAGGCCCCACCCCAAGCCCTCCTTACGGTCAAACGCTTCTCGGAGTCTGACCCTGGCAGCTCGACACTGCCGCAGCAAGCGTCTGCTTTGGTGCCTGACTTGAACCACCTTCGGCACCGAATGGTCGAGCTACCCACACCGAGTAGTGAGGCAGTTGTCCATCCAAAAGCTGTGTCTCTTTCTGTCAGCCAGCCGTCTGACGTAGCAATCTCAGCTATACGGCTGCAGCCACCCACAGCCAACCATGCCCACCCGCGAATCAGCACTGGCCAGTCGCTCCGGACTGTCACTCCCGCTTTGCCCAAGCACCTGGAATTGAGCCCAGCAACTTCCTCCCGCATCGTCCCAGCTGTCACCGTTGTGTCGACGGTCACACCACAGCTGCTGTAAGTCCATGGAGCCGTTTCATCCGCTCCTGTGCTTGTGATCCTGTACTCGGCGCGTCAGATTCCCATCGGCATCAGCTGCAACGTTCCGACACTGATGACACTTGTGCCAGCGGGCAGCACTATAGTCGGTGAAGACCCAATCATGGCCTCCCCTGCCCCCATGTCCACTGTCAGCTCGGCACCCTGCATCATTCGCCCATTGCGCAGCAGCCAGGCTCGTCCACCTGAGCCCGCGCACTTCACCCGACAGCTCTTCCCGGCCACTGACATCAACTTACTGCACCCTCATACTCTCCTTTCTTTTACCGAGCGCACATCTCGACGTTCCGTCTAGGCGGGGGGGGGGGGGGGGGGGGGGGGGCCTGTAGCACCCGGCGACGCTATAACGCGCTGGCGCTGAGATCGGCGTTCCCGCGCTAGAGGAAAATAAAGATGGACAGCGCGTGCTGGGCGCGCACGCCCGGCACGGGCAGTTCGGAACTTGAAGCCTCCCACGCTGGTCGTCTCTCTCTGGTGCTCCGCTGCGACCCCGCAAATCCTCAACAAATTCTTAGAGCCCTCTTTTGTAATCTTACTACGGGTTCAGATATGTTGGGCACGTGTTGCCCCAAGATTCTATGCAGTAACTTAACTGTGTATAAAAGCCAAATATAGTATACGGAGAACAGAGAATTCGAAACATTCTCCCGCTTTCAGGAGAATATGGCATCCAAACGCAAGTTTTTAACAAAGTTGTTTTGTGTGATTTATCCAGTGCATATAAGAATCAAAATGCACACCTAGGTATTTAAAACTTGTACCATGTTGTAAGGGCCGATTATTTACATGCACTATTTACATGCATTGTAGTTTAAACTTTTTCCCCTGGAGCTAAACACTGTGTATTTTGTTTTCTGAATATTAACTGTAAGCTGGTTGGTAGTAAACCACTTTAGGACCCTGACAAGTTCTTCGTTTATTTTCCTGTTTAGTTCTTCAATTCATTCTCCTATAAATACCAATGTCGTGTCATCAACATACATTAATGCTTGAGGATATTTTAAGGTTGACGCAGAGTCATTCACATACAGTGAAAAAGAGATCGGCACTCCAGTCAGCTTGTAATAAAAACAGCGCAAGGACACAGGACGAGAACAGAGAGTAGACACACACGGCGCTGACTTGCAACTACGTATATTGGAAAAACACGCTGCTTTTCATGGCAGGGCGTCAAGAAAGCGCGCGCATGCGCTTTGTCAAAAATACACTTATCGGGTAATAAAATGTCTCCTAAAGGCACTTAAATGTCCCCTAAAGCTGCCCCCACTTTGCCTACCTAATAAGGTAGGCAAAGTTGGGGCAGCTGTTCAAAGGAAGAGAGATAGAATGGGACAGAAAACAGGGTGTATAATTAACCATGCAAACAGGTTCGTCTCGTGTAAGGTTGCTGTGGTCTACCAGATTCATCTGTCCTGTGGCCGTACTTATATTGGCCAGACAGGTCGCTGCATTAATGTACGGCTTTTGGAGCACCAAAATTCTTTGGGAAAGTGTTCAACAAACTTGGCCAAGCATTGTCTCGAGTGTAAGTGCACCCCGTTTTTCGTTGACACCGAAATCTTGTTCATACATAACGATCGTAGCACGAGGGAAGTAGCAGAGGCATTTCATATCTTGAGAAAAGGAAACAGATGTGTCAGTCAGCCTTCAGTCCCTTAGCAAAAACTAATACGTTTGGAATATACGGTGGGCTATTTAAATTGTATTTTAAACGTATTTTGTATTCATGAATGCACTAAAAATATGTAGGAAATACGTTCCTGAAATTTCATGCTTGGTATTCGAAATATATTTTTAAAATGTGCCAAAAATACCTCACTTAAAGCATACTTCGAGCACTTTTCAAATACGTGAAAAAATATGTATGCAGTTTTAGCATCTTGTCAGTGTATTAAAAGTGTATTTTCGGAAATATGAAATTAATTCATCGAAAGTATACTTCAATTCTAGAAAACGGGCAGCCCTTGTAAACGTATATGTATGTAGTTTTAGCATCTTATCAATGTTTTAAAAGTGAACTTTCGTAAATATGAAATTAATTCATCCGAAATATACTTCAATTCTAACAAACGGGCAGTACTTTTATTTATTTATTTATTTATTCATACTGTTAACCCTCTGCATGAGGGTCATTACAGGGAGGGAAACATATACAGACACAAGTGCAATTCTCTTCGCTAAAAAAAGAAACACTCAAATGCACAGAATTACAGATTTGCACAGCAATCTTCCAGGAACTCGTTCACACCTATCACAAATTTGTCAACATCTGTTTGGTCAACAACGTCACTTGGTAGTTGATTCCAAATTTCTACAGCATCGGGAAAAAAGGAGTAGCGATAGACATCAGTACGTGTAATAATAGGTTGTAATACCTTACTGTGATTTTTCCGAGGGCAACGCTTCAGGGGAGGTGCAACATAGTGATGTTTATTAACTTTGACTTTATCATTCATTATCAGAAAAAAAGTTTCAATTTCTGCTTTAGTCTTCTTACTTCTAGTGATTCTAGCTGACACTCTTTTAGCATTGCTGTGACTGAATCAGTGCGGCGGTATTTAGAGCATATAAAACGTGCTGACATCCTTTGCAATCTTTCCAGTTTCCGTTTTAAACCCTTTTGATGAGGACTCCACACTGCACTTGCGTACTCTATTATTGGCCGCACGAACGTCTTGTACGAATCTATTTAATTTGTCTAGTCACATTCGGCAACTTCCTCCTCAGGAAACAGACCTTCTGGTAGGGTTTTAAATAGACATTTTCCATATGGGTGCGCCAGTCAAGATTATTTGTTAATGTCACTCCCAAGTACTTGAGACACTTTACTTGATCTAAGGAATTTTCGCCGATATTGTATCGAAACATCATAACATTCTGCTTCCTTGTTACTTGCATGTAATTAGATTTTTGGTAGTTTATTTCCATACCCCATTTCAGGCACCACGAGTTTAACGACTGAAGACATCTATTTATGTTCATCTGATCTGCCGGGGAAGCCACAGGAGAGTAAATTAAACAATCATCGGCAAAAAGTTTCATTCTGACAGGCGATTTGACGATAGCAGAAATATCATTTATATACAATAAAAACAAAAGCGGACCTAAAACGGAGCCCTGTGGCACCCCCGACAGAACTTCACGCCTATTCGATACTGCACTTTCTATTTTGACGACTTGACAGCGGTTACTTAGATAGGCCTGAATCCATAGTACTATATTTTCAGCGATTCCTAATCTGCGTAGTTTAAAAAGAAGCTTATGATGCGGAACTTTATCGAAAGCCTTCGAGAAGTCTACACAGACCACATCTACCTGCTGACGTTCATCTATAGCCTTGCAAAAGTCGTTCACTGTTTCAATTAACTGCGTCACTGTCGAAAGGCCGGTCCGAAAACCATGCTGAAATGGACACAATAGGTCATTTATTTCTAAAAAATGAAGGATGTGTTTAGCTATTATGTGTTCAAAAACCTTGCAACATACGGAAGTGAGTGAAACCGGCCTGTAGTTTTTTACAAGAAGTCGATTACCGCCTTTAAATACCGGAACTACTATTGCGCTGCGCCAGTCACGAGGTAAAGAATGATCCCGCAATGACTTTTCAAATAAAATTTGCAAATAATATGATAACCACTCAGCATACCGTTTAAGGAATTCCGTCGGTATTTCATCGGGACCGCTCGATTTCTTCGGGTCCAGAGACAGCAGCTGCTGACAGATGCCCTCCCTATTGATGCGAATCTCGTGCATTGAGTATGGCAACGTGTAAATTGTCTTTTAAACGTCTTTGCACTCTTCTAGCTGCCGTTGAACAGTCGAGTGCTCGAAATCGCGTTTCGGGAAATGGCATTTGCGTGTCGTCAATGTATTTGAAGTGTACTTCCGTAAATACGCAATTAATTCGTCCAAAGAACACTGAAATTCTAGCAAATTGGCAGTCCGCATTAGCATGTTTGCAGCGCACTACAAGCTGTCGTTGAACAATCTAATGCTCAAAATCGAGTTTCGGGATCGCATTTTGGTGCTGGCCATCTATTGAAAGTGTACTTTCGTAAATACGCAATTAATCCGTCTGAAGTATACTTAAATTCTAACAAATGGGTTGTCCGCGTAAACATATTTGCATTACACTTCAAGCTACCGTGGAACAATCTAGGGCTCGAAATGATGTTTCAGCGAGGAGGGAAAACTTTCCCTTTCGTGTCATCCTTTCGTTTGTGGTAACTTCTAGCAGGAAGGTGATCACCACTTATACCCCTGCTACACGGGCGCTTCGAATGCCTTCCAACCGAATGTCATCTAACGATGCTACACGTGTTCTGTCTAAGGGAGTGCTTGAAGATAATATTACGCCAATGAATATTGTCACGACCAGAGGAGCCGTGAAGGTAGATGTCGGGGAGAACCCAAGACCGGAAGCCTTCTGTTTAATTATCGAGCCAGCTTCCACGACACAGAACAGAACAGCGCGCCACGAGAGCCCACCGCCGCTTCGTCGTCGTCTTCGACTCAGCGCGGAGGCCGCGCGGCGCGTTAGGCGCGTGGCATTATTCCCCCCCGCGAAAGCAAACATCGTCTCGATGTGGAATGGGATATGTACAGTGAGGGGAGGACTGGGGGTGAGGTGAACTATACAGTGCGCGCTAGATGACATGCAGGGGAGTCAAGTTCACACGTGGGGTAAGGGGAAAAGGTACGAAACAGCGTGAACACAGCGCTCAGTCACGCGAAAAGTACGGCTTTAAGCGCACTACATGCACGATTTCAGGCCGTTGACGCTGAGGGCCGACGACCACAGTTCCATGGGGGACAACTTCGTAGTTGACGCTGTTCAGGCGGCGCAGGACCTTGTACGGGCCAAAATACCTGTTTAAAAGCTTTTCGCACAATCCCTTGCGGCGCACTGGTGTCCACACCCACACGTGGTCGCCCGGCTCGTAGTGCACGTCCCTGTGCCGAAGGTTATAGTGTCGGGCATCGGCGCATTGCTGGTCCTTGATGTGCAAGCGGGCCAGCTGACGGGCCTGCTCTGCTTGCTCCACGAAGTGGCCAGCTTCAGGGGGAAGCTCTGCGTCGCCGTACGGCAGCATGGCGTCTAGCATCATGCGGACCTCTCTGCCATACACGAGACGGAACGGGGTGAACTGGGTGGTTTCCTGCGTCGCGGTATTATATGCGAAGGTGACGTACGGCAAGACCTCATCCCAGGTTTTGTGTTCAACGTCGACGTACATCGAGATCATGTCCGCCAATGTTTTGTTGAGCCGTTCCGTTAGACCATTTGTTTGGGGATGATACGCTGTTGTTGTCGATGAGCAGCATGGCTAAGCGCTAAGATGTCACGCAGGACTCGGGCTGTAAACGCCTTGCCTCGGTCAGTAATGATGGCCGATGGGGCGCCGTGTCTAAGCACGATGTCGTGCATAAAGAAGTGGGCAACTTCGGCGGCAGTACCTCGCGCAAGGGCCTTCGTTTCAGCGTAGCGGGTCAAGTAGTCTGTGGCGACTACGATCCACTTGTGGCCGGAAGACGAGAGAGGAAATGGCCCAGAAGGTCCATGCCGACTTTGTCGAATGGTATTTGTGGCGGCTCGATGCACTGAAGCAGCCCAGGAGGCTTGAGCGCGGGGTTTTTTCGCCGCTGGCATTGCCGGCATGTCCGGACATAATGCTTGACACTTGAAGTTAGGTTGGGCCAGTAATAGTTCTGCCGGATTCGCGATAAGGTGCGGGTAACTCCAAGGTGGCCGGAAGTCGGTTCATCATGGCAGGCAAGGAGGACTTCATCCCGCAGATCAGACGGTATGACGAGCAGGTAAGTTGTCGGACTTGAAGTAGAGTTCTTTTTATAAAGCACCCCTCTCCGCAGGCAGAACGACGATAGTCCACGAGCTAGGTTTCGTGGTATTTCAGGGCACCCACCTTCGAGATGTTCGATGAGCAGACGGAGCTCGGCGTCGGCACGCTGTCTGGAAACGAGCTCAGATGTGCTGACCGCTCCAAGGAAGCTATCATCGTCGGTGGTGTCTTGCGGAGGAGGTTCGACGGGAGCACGTGACAAGGTATCAGCGTCGGTGTGTTTCCGGCCTGACTTGTAGGTGACGGTGAAATCGAACTCCTGCAGGCGTAATGCCCAACGTGCTAGGCGGCCGCAAGGGTCCTTTAAATTTTTCAGCCAGCACAGCGAGTGGTGGTCAGTGACGATACGAAACGGTCTGCCATAGAGGTATGGGCGGAACTTGGCGGCGGCCCAGACTACCGCTAAACATTCTTTTTCCGTGGTAGAGTAGTTCAACTCAGCACGCGACAGTGCGCGGCTGGCGTAGGCAATTACTTTGTCGACACCGTTTTGCCGCTGAACTAGAACGGCGCCAAGACCGACGTTGCTCGCATCCGTGTGCACCTCCGTGTCGGCATCTTCGTCGAAATGTGCCAGGATGGGCGGTGATTGGAGTAGGCGTCGTAACTCGTCGAAGGCAGTCTGTTGTTCGTTGCCCCAGGAAAATGTCGTGTCATCACGGGTTAGGAGCGTCAGAGGGCTGGCGAGCTGGGCGAAGTTTCTAATGAAGCGGCGATAATAGGAGCACAGGCCCAGAAAACGTCGGACAGCTTTTTTGTGGGAGGGGACCGGAAAGGCAGCAACGGCAGCAAGCTTCTCTGGGTCAGCGCGGATTCCGTCAGCACTAATGACGTGCCCGAGGAACTTCAATTCGGTGAACCCAAAGTGGCATTTTTCTGGTTTGAGGGAGAGGTTGGCGGATCGAACGGCTTTGAGGACAGTCCTGAGGCGGTGCAGATGTTCCGTGAACGTTGCGGAAAAAATGATGACATCGTCAAGATAAACAAGACAGGTCTGCCACTTCAAACCGGTGAGAACGGTATCCATCATTCTTTGGAACGTGGCAGGAGCACAGCAGAGCCCGAATGGGAGGACGCGAAATTCATACAGCCCGTCCGGTGTAATGAAGGCGGTTTTCTCACGGTCCCTCTCATCAACTTCTATCTGCCAATAACCACTTCTGAGGTCCACCGAAGAGAAGTACTTGGCTTGACGAAGTCGGTCGAGTGAGTCGTCGATACGCGGGAGCGGGTACACGTCTTTCTTGGTCACACTGTTCAGCTTCCTGTAGTCGACGCAGAACCGTAGTGTCCCGTCTTTCTTTTTCACGAGGACGACAGGAGACGACCACGGACTGCTTGACGGTTGGATGACGCCGTCTGTGAGCATCTCTTCGACCTGTGTTTGAATAGCATCTCGCTCACGAGGGGACACACGATAGGGCTGCTGATGGATGGGTCGGGCTCCTTCATGCGTGATAATGCGGTGTTTAACTATCGACGTTTGGCGCACTTTGGACGACGACGTGAAACACGCACCAAACTCCCGCAAGAGGTCCTGGAGTTGCCTCTTTTCAGTGGGTGGAAGGCCAGGATTTATGTCTACGCTGGTGACCGCTTCGGCGTCAGCTCGAGGTGTGTCTTCCGCACAAGCAAAGCATTCGGCCACTTCCTGAACATGGTCGACGTAAGCGATGGCTGTGCCACGGAACAGATGTCGATGTTCATTGCAGAAGTTGGTGACAAGGACCTCTGTACAACCGTCATGAAAGGGTTTGGTTTGGTTTATGGGGTTTAACGTCCCAAAGCGACTAAGGCTATGAGAGACGCCGTAGTGGAGGGCTCCGGAAATTTCGACCACCTGGGGTTCTTTAACGTGCACTGACATCGCACAGTACACGGGCCTCTAGAATTTCTCCTCCAAAGAAATTCCAGCCGCCGCGGCCGGGATCGAACCCGCGTCTTTTGGGTCAGCAGCCGAGCACCATAACCACTGAGCCACCGCGGCGGCCGTCATGAAAGGATTCAAGGCCCCGTGCCACCGCAACCCCCTTAGTGAGTACGAGGGAGACATTAGGCTCCACAACCCGGAGTCCCCTATGTGGCTCGTCGCAGGTAACTCTCGCGAGAATGCTGGCACGTGGTGGCACCGTAACGTTATCGTCGGCGACTCGCAGGGCGGAGCGAGAACCCTGGTGCGCAGGTTCTTCTGTGGCCATTGCGGTAGAAAACGTCACCAAGCGGTTCGGGAGGTCTATGATCGCACCGTGCTCGCGAAGAAAGTCGATGCCAAGGATGACATCACGAGAACATTCGCGGAGAACGAGAAAAGTGGCAACGAATGTGCAGCCTCGAACCGTAACCCGGGCTGCACACATGCCGAGTGGTGCGACAAGATGTCCGCCTGCCGTGCGTATGTCGGGACCGTCCCAGGGTGTCGTCACTTTTTTCAGGGCCGTCGCAAGCCGTCCGCTAAGGATAGAGTAATCTGCGCCCGTATCAACCAACGCGCTGACCTCCTTTGTGTCGACGAGAACAGGGATGTCCAAGGAGACCCTGCCTTCAGTACGGCCCGTCGATGGCTGTTGTGGAGGATTCAGTCGGTGCGGCGGCGGAACCTGGTCGGCGACTGGGGTTGCGCTGTCGGAGCGATTGAAGCGGCGCGTTGGGGGAAACTCTTTGGCGATGCGGCGTTCGGCGTCGGGGCGATTGGGTCGGTGCGGCGGCGGAAGCGGGTCGGCGACTGGGGTTGCGGCATCGCGGCGATACGAAAGGCGCGTCGGGGAAAACTGTGCAGCGATGCGGCGTGCGACGTCGGGGCGATTCAGTTGCTGCGGCGGTGGAAGCTTTGCGTCGGAACGGCGTTCGGCGGCCTCGCCTCCAAAGGCCGCCGGAGCTAGTTTTCCCGACGAGGGCTCGAGGAACCACGTTGTCCTGAGGCGAAACGGGACCCAGAGGGCGAAGACCGGCGTGGAGAGGGCGATCGCGACTCGCGGCGCGGAGGAGATGGTGAACTACGCTGGCGGGTGACATACTCGGCGATGTCTTGAGGGCGCTCTCCAGGGCGTGGACGGGGGCTGTCGACAGAAAAACCGCGTAGTCCCATTTCGCGATAGGGGCACCGCCGGTAGAGATGGCCGGCCTCACCACAGTGGTAGCAGAGCGGGCGTTGATCCGGAGTGCGCCAGAGGTCAGTTTTCCGCGGTGCCTGGCGCCGATCCGCCCAGTAAGGAGTCGGCTGGGCAGTGTGCACCGCGACCAATGGTGCGGTGTAAGGCGAAGGCCCAGGAGATGGGGCCGCGCGGCGCACGACGTCCGCGTACGTGACTAGCTGGACAGGAGTCGGGTACGACGCGAGATCGTATGGGGTCGGTTGCGGCGCCGGTACAGCTGCAGCGTCTTGTGCCCTGAGTGCCTGTCGGACTTCCTCGCGGATGACGCTGGTGACGGAATCGACGCGAGGGGCAAAGGTGGCTTGAAGGTGCTGCAGCTCCTCGCGGACCACGGAACGGATGAGTTCGCGAAGAGAGTCCGGATTCGTCCTGGGATCATGGTCCAACCGGTCCAACGTTGATAGAGTCGACGTCTTGCGCAGTTGCCGGTCGTATTGATAGGATCTTTGCTGCAGCAATTTCTCCATGTGCACGGCGTCGGCACGGAACTCCGCGACGGTGTTGGGCGGGTTCCGCACGAGGCCGGAAAAGAGCTGGTCTTTTACGCCGCGCATCGAGAGGTACTGGGATCGATACCCAGCACCTCCACCAGTGTCACGACCAGAGGAGCCGTGAAGGTAGACGTCGGGGAGAACCCAAGACCGGAAGCCTTCTTTTTAATTATCGAGCCAGCTTCCACGACACAGAACAGAACAGCGCGCCACGAGAGCCCACCGCCGCTTCGTCGTCGTCTTCGACTCAGCGCGGAGGCCGCGCGGCGCGTTAGGCGCGTGGCAATATTAACCGCGTCAGCATGGAATTTCCCCGGGAGTGCGCCGATGAGGACGACTGCACTCATACTGTTGTTTACATCGCTTGTTTACATAACATAAAACGCAATCTGCGCTTTCGTTCTATTAAACAATCTGTTTTCTTTTTTACTGGTTGTACTCGCGCTTGTTTACGCAGTGCGACAATGTGTGGGAAGCGATGATGCGATCGCACGCCTGAGAAAGCCGGGTTGTTGGCATCGCGCAGGACTGGCGCTTCTCGCTTCTTGTCCCGGCTTTCTCCGACGTGACCAGTACTTTCTTTAAACTACTTTATCCAGAAGTATGTCTGGCGACTGTTATCCACAAGCTAGCGACGGCGACGACTGCTGCTGGCCGTAAAGCACGGCTCGGCAGTCTGGGTCACACCGGCGAATTCCCGTTAATCGTACGCGTGCCCTGCGATGTCAGCAATAGTTGATTTCAGGTCACTGTTGCCAAAACTACACCTGGTGACTATTTGCATTCGCTAAAGCTTGTGATTCGCTCTTCACAACCGCCGAAATCACAGATCCAACCCTGCGAACTCGCAACCCTAGTCGTCGCGGAAGGGAACAGAGCCGTCGTCGACTGAAATTGATTTGGCAAGCGCTTATCGCTGGTGAGTGTTCAGGTGTGCACACGTGAAATATAGCCGTTCGTTTCGCTCATTTAGAAGCGCGAGCATATACACACCGCCGCCTCATCACCGCGCTCTCGCTCAGCCGCCGACAAGTCTGACCGTCCGCCGACCGGATTCGTCGGTGTCGTTGGCCTGAAAAACGTGTCCCTCTAGAATCATATTATAGTAAACTAGATATTTCACTATAATTACATGCTGTTGTTCAGCGTGATATATACTGTCGTTGTCGGACTAGTGTGACCGCCGTCGTCGTCGTCGCTGTACACTGAAAACGAGCTGAGGCTTTCGAATGCGTTTCGAAAGTGTCGTGCAGCACCGCGGCAGTCCGTCGAATCCGAATGTCATTCCTATTCTCGAATGTCATTCCACTCAATGTCATTCGAACATTTCCGTCTGAGAACGTGATAGCATTATACCAGCAAAAGCGCCTTGGGTACTTCTGGGTCTGAATAAGCCAGCGGGAAGGACCCCGTCTGGCAGGGCAGACCGGCTCCCTTACACGCCCATGTATCTGTTGGTTGACAGTTCGACTCCTGACCTGTGCCTGACGCAAGTTTCAACTAGCAATTCCGTTCTCAATTAACCCCAGATTTGAACGCGACCAGTAGGATACTTCTGCGATAATTTGGCAGCCCACAGTATTTGTGCAAAAATATGCCTCACCGCGCAAAATAGTGCGTCCCTTTCGCTGGGTATATATACGGCAAGCCAAGTATAGCGCTTGTCATAGGATTTGTGGTTTGCTGTGTGGTATGCTGTGTGTAGGTATCTGCCGTTCCCATTCAATCACGGGACCTTATAATATCAGACTCCTGTTGATTATTGATAAATACCCGTGTACGATTTGTTCTCCAGTTGAAGAATTAACCCGTGTCATTCCATGGAGCCGCCCAGTAGAGTTTTTTTAAGCCCGAGTAAACATATTTTTAATCTATTAAATGTATATTTTTAGTATAATTCTAATGTATATTTTTATTATATTTTTAATGCATTATAAATATGCTAAGCGGGCAAAAATGTACTTTTCACGTATTTTTAAGAACGTTTAAAATATTATTCCTTGTATACTTAGAAAGCATTCGTATTGCAGTTTAAGCATAGGGACAAAAAAATGCGAAATAAATATGAAATTAATACAATACGTTTGAAATGCATTTTTAGCACATCCTCTTTTTCGCTAAGGGGTAGCATTGTCCTCTAAGGAAATGAAGTTGCTAAACAGTGGATAGCACCGATAATCACCCGTGCCTTTAGGAGACATTTTATTACCCGATAAGTGTATTTTTGACAAAGCGCATGCGCGCGCTTTCTTGACGCCCTGCCATGAAAAGCAGCGTCTTTTTCCAGTAAACGTAGTTGCAAGTCAGCGCCGTGTGTGTCTACTCTCTGTTCTCGTCCTGTGTCCTTGCGCTGTTTTTATTACAAGATGCTTAACCAACTCGTCCAAACTGCCATTTTACTACACTCCAGTCAGCACGGCCTGCGGTTTAGACATCAAGTTATTCATTACAACTTGCTGTTTCCGGTTGGTGAGATAACTGGTGAATAATTCTGCTATTTGCCCTCTATAACCGTAATTACGAAGTTTATCAAGTAGGATGGTGTGATTAACGGTATCGAACGCCTTCTTAATGTCTAAATACACAACTATAGCTATCTTGTTTTAAAATTTCTGTTAGGACCTCTCCGGTGTGAAGCCGTGCTGACTGGCGCTCATTATACTATATTTGCTTACGAATTTCCTGACATGTGAACACAGACATTTTTCAAAAATTGTGTTAATAATACTGAGGACTGAAATTGGCCCGTAATTACTTGGTACTGACTGCTCTCCCTCTTTATGAATAGGCACCACTTTAGCGACCTTTAGCTTTTCAGGAAATGTTGAGCTCTGAATCAGTGATTAAACAGGTGTAATAAATGCACGGCTAATAAATCAATATTATCTTGAATTATTTTTACAGGGATTGTGTCGAGTCACTCCTGTGGATTCTCATACAGATGCACTTTCCAAAAATAAACAGAGAACGTCCATAAAAATGCAGTATTTAAATTGAAATTAAGCTGAAATCTACTTTACAGTTAAACACGCCTTTCAATCCCAGTTATCTACAACCACACAGTTGGAAGGAATAACTTACGACATCGAAAATGCTGTTTATGTAAAGGGTCAGTAAGGTGCTATCTTTCTAAACCTTTCTAAGGCATTTGAATTACTTCCTTATCAATACTATAGAGATTTAAAACAACGTAAATATAGAAACTGACTGCCTTTTGAGGAACTGTAAACAATGTGTTCTTAATATGCATGAATGATATCCATTTATGAGCTGACCCTGGGGTACCAATCTAACTCTTTGCGGATGACTGCATAGTGTATACAAGATCCAAAATTCCATACAAGTTTCCATACAAGATCAAAAGTTATATGAACGTTAAATGGATATCATCAATTCAAACTTCGTGCATTCATTGGGGGAAAAAAAATGTTGTCAGAAGAAGCAGTTGTCAGAACAAGCATGAGAAAGCGCCACTGCACAACCTGAGCTGGGAACAACGCATAAATAACAAAACTTAAAACTAAGGAGGCTCAGGGAAAGTTTCACTTCCCAGAAGAAGATTTTGCAATGCTTTTCCAGCTGTAAAACACTCGTGAGGCCAAGCCTAGAATAGACTGATATTTTTCGGAGACCTCAAGAGAAATATTTATTAGGTAGGCAAATAAGAACAAAAATTAGAAACTATTCAAACATATCCAACCTACCTAGCTACCAAGTCTTACCTTGAGGCATCATCACCACAACCTGCCCACTGCATTGTGAGCAAACTGCGTGGCAGTTAATTAATTGCTGGCAGACTCATGCTAGCAAGTGCAACGCAAGTCTCACAAGAAGCAAATACTGTTTTAGTTGTTCACAACTGTTACCTGAAAAGAAGGTCTTAACGGGAAAGTTGGTAACAGGTGCGAAAAATGGGACTAAAGCAGACAGCTTCACATGCACTGGAGAGGTTGCTTTGCCTCCAAGCACCTCCAAAGTAGGCAGGCAGCCTCTTTCGGTGACCTGTAGGTTAGGTTACGTTAGGTTAGGTTAGGTTAGGTTAGGTTAGGTTAGGTTAGGTTAGGTTAGGTTAGGTTAGGTTAGGTGAGGTTAGGTTAGGTTAGGTCAGGGTAGGTCAGGTCAGGTCAGATCAGGTCGAGTATCCAGGAGATTTCCCTTGTCCAGTAGCATGCCTGAAGAAGGTCACTGCAAAAGGCTGTACAAAGCCATCTTACTCTAAGAGCACTTGCTGCTGGGCTAGTTGGTTTTGGTTCGTTATTAAATAGTTTTAAGGCGTAAAAAATAGACAAGACACATAGGTAAGTGACAGGACGAAGCGCCATTTTTTTTTTCCTAATTCTTTTTACGTGACCCCACGAAGAAAGCACACGGCGGAAAAACACACTTACTTAAACGGGGACCAAGCCGTTCTTGTTGCGAAAGGCGACTGTCCTTGCACGAAAGGTGTTGGCGACGACACAGTCATCAGTGAAACGCGGACATGACACACTAAAGGAAGGGCCCACAGTACTAGAAATATAGTCTAAGAGCACTTGCACTTCGTCCTCTGACCTATCTATGTGTCTTGTCTGTTTTTTGCGCCTGAAAACTATCTACTGATGAGCCATCTCATTCACAGCGTCAAAGGGAAATGACTGATTCCTGTAAGTGCAGCAGCAGCACGAAAAAGTAGCCCCCCTTATGAAATTTACTCACCTGAGCGACACATAAAATCTGCATAACCCTTGTGCAGAACATTGCCCTGCAAACAAAAAGACACCCCACTGCAGCTTCTAGAATCCAGAGGAAGCGTTCGTGCAGAAATGATGCAGAATTTACCAACAAAGCAAGTCGTAATGACCACTCAACAAGAAAACCATCGGCTACTGTCTAATTTCAGTTTTTAGTAAATGGTGTGCACTTTTTAATTTTCAAACTACTTGATTTCTTTTCAGGAACCTTGTACAGAGCATGTAAGGCATGATTAGCCTAGCCACCATAAAAACCATTCCAGAGACCCTTTGATCATCCCTTCGAGATGTGTGGCTAAGGTAGTAGTACTTTAGCTTGGCAGGCAAGCATTATTTGCCAGCAAGTATAATCTCTGGGTGCAATCTGCAAGGCACCCTCTAGTGAAGGTTCTAGAGTAGGTCAAATGTAGGCCTTTTTTTAGTATTTTGCAGTATCTTGGTCATGGTAGATAACATGAACAAACCAGCATGCCAGCATGATGCTCTGTGGCCTTTTTTTTATTTGAAAACAGAAATGAATACAAGCAAACTATGTACAATGGTACTGGACCCATAGCCAAAGCTAGTGTCGGGTCCAACACAATGATAAATTGCAAAATGCAGCAGGTGGAGAGAACACTTCTCATATAAATAACTTCAAAATATTAAAATCACAACATACATAGCTAATATATACATTTGTTATCATGCATACATTCTTTGTACGGAATAACCTGAAATATTAACAATTTTACAGTCATTTGGGTACAGAATTTACAGCTCAACCGGCGGAAACTTACAGATTCAGCAAAAATATTTTAAGAGATTGTGAAAAATTAATTTTTAATTTAACATCATTAGGGATGTGATTCCATATTTGGGCACAGCTGAATTCAATCAACCTTTTCTTGTAGGTATTGTGGCATATTGGCGGGTAAAATGATTTCCACTTGCAGCTCTGTATCCCTTTTAGAAGTTATAAAGATACTGTGATGAAACGGGTCATTGAATTGCAGTATTTTATGAATTGTCTGTGCTGTTTTTAACGAGTAGATGTACAATCTGTAAAGAGAAAATATGTGCCGGCTGAAATAGTGGCCTGCTGGGCCAAATGTAGTTTGAGTATGTGATAATTTGTAGCGCCCGGCGACGCTATAACGCGCTGGCACTGAGATCGGCGTTCCCGCGCTAGAGGAAAATGAAGATGGACAGCGCGTGCTGGGCGCGCACGCCCGGCACGGGCAGTTCGGAACTTGAAGCCACCCACGCTGGTCGTCTCTCTCTGGTGCTCCGCTGCGACCCCGCAAATCCTCAACAGTGGTGACCCGGCGAACCGTGCCTTCTACCCAGCGGCGTCCTAGCATGGCGTACTGGCAGCACCCAAGTTTCGACCCGCCGCTCCCGGCGTTCCGGCCTGCAGGCGTCGGCGGGGGGTTCGCCCAACTGGAGGCTGCGATGTACCTGAACGGCATCACCATCCAGCCGGTTAAACAGGCAGTCCTTTGCGACATCCTCCAGCCCGACCTCCTGCGTCGATTCACCTACTCTGCCTTCGGCTGCCGGCCATACGATGAGCTTCGTGCGGCCGTCTTGGCGGACTTCGGCGCCTACTACGTTCCGCCGCCGCTCTACGACGCAGCGGACTCGTTTTCGCCGCCGCCAGCCTCTGGCCCTGCACCGGCCTCGCTCGCTCCCACGCAGCCTTCATCAGAACCCGGCCCGCCTCAGCAGCCCCTCGGCGCCTCGCCGCCACTCCAGTCCAGCGCCTCCGGCCCGGCTTCTTTAGCACCGACCGCACCAGACGCTACCGCATCGCTTCCGGCAGCACATCCTGCTACCCCGGTTTCGCTAGAAGCACTGTGCGACGGCTCCACGGCCCGAAGTCCGCAGTCATTCCCTCAGCAGCTCGTTGAGGTGCCTGGCCCACCGCGGTTTGCCACGTCAGCGAACTCAGCGACAGATGCGCCTCGCGCCACCCTGTTCAGTGCCTCCGGCCATACCGCCTCCACTAAGGACTATACAGCATCTACGGCACAGCCCGGTGAGCAACTTCTCTTATCTGCAATGGTGCCGCCCTCAGTCGAGCTCTTCCTCGACGAGTGCCCCACTCCGCCAACGCCTGTACCCTACTGCGTAGCATCGCTGCCAGCCGAACACTCACCTGCCGCCTCATCGCTCATTCCCCTAAAGTCGTCAGTCACTGACCTGAGCGATCGTGCTACAGGCGAATTAAGTTTGCCGCCCCCGCAGCATATGCCACATACCAGCCCCACTACCTCGGCGGCCACACCGCCTGCCCAAGAGGCCCCACCCCAAGCCCTCATTACGGTCAAACGCTTCTCGGAGTCTGACCCTGGCAGCTCGACACTGCTACAGCAAGCGTCTGCTTTGGTGCCTGACTTGAACCACCTTCGGCACCGAATGGTCGAGCTACCCACACCGAGTAGTGAGGCAGTTGTCCATCCAAAAGCTGTGTCTCTTTCTGTCAGCCAGCCGTCTGACGTAGCAATCTCAGCTATACGGCTGCAGCCACCCAGAGCCGACCATGCCCACCCGCGAATCAGCACTGGCCAGTCGCTCCGGACTGTCACTCCCGCTTTGCCCAAGCACCTGGAATTGAGCCCAGCAACTTCCTCCCGCATCGTCCCAGCTGTCACCGTTGTGTCGACGGTCACACCACAGCTGCTGTAAGTCCATGGAGCCGTTTCATCCGCTCCTGTGCTTGTGATCGTGTACTCGGCGCGTCAGATTCCCATCGGCATCAGCTGCAACGTTCCGACACTGATGACACTTGTGCCAGCGGGCAGCACTATAGTCGGTGAAAACCCAATCATGGCCTCCCCTGCCCCCATGTCCACTGTCAGCTCGGCACCCTGCATCATTCGCCCATAGCACAGCAGCCAGGCTCGTCCACCTGAGCCCGCGCACTTCACCCGACAGCTCTTCCCGGCCGCTGACATCAACTTACTGGACCCTCATACTCTCCTTTCTTTTACCGAGCGCACATCTCGACGTTCCGTCTAGGCGGGGGGCCCTGTAGCACCCGGCGACGCTATAACGCGCTGGCGCTGAGATCGGCGTTCCCGCGCTAGAGGAAAATAAAGATGGACAGCGCGTGCTGGGCGCGCACGCCCGGCACGGGCAGTTCGGAACTTGAAGCCTCCCACGCTGGTCGTCTCTCTCTGTTGCTCCGCTGCGACCCCGCAAATCCTCAACAAATTCTTAGAGCCCTCTTTTGTAATCTTACTACGGGTTCAAGATATGTTGGCACGTGTTGCCCCAAGATTCTATGCAGTAACATAACTGTGTATAAAAGCCAAATATAGTATACGGAGAACAGAGAATTCGAAACATTCTCCCGCTTTCAGGAGAATATGGCATCCAAACGCAAGTTTTTAACAAACCTGTTTTGTGTGATTTATCCAGTGCATATAAGAACCAAAATGCACACCTAGGTATTTAAAACTTGTACCATGTTGTACGGGCCGATTATTTACATGCACTATTTACTTGCATTGTAGTTTAAACTTTTTCCCCTGGAGCTAAACACTGTGTATTTTGTTTTCTGAATATTAACAGTAAGCTGGTTGGTAGTAAACCACTTTAGGACCCTGACAAGTTCTTCGTTTATTTTCCTGTTTAGTTCTTCAATTCATTCTCCTATAAATACAAATGCCGTGTCATCAACATACATTAATGCTTGAGGATATTTTAAGGTTGACGGAGAGTCATTCACATACAGCGAAAAAGAGATCTGCACTCCAGTCAGCTTGTAATAAAAACATCGCAAGGACACAGGACGAGAACAGAGAGTAGACACACACGGCGCTGACTTGCAACTACGTATATTGGAAAAACACGCTGCTTTTCATGGCAGGGCGTCAAGAAAGCGCGCGCATGCGCTTTGTCAAAAATACTCTTATCGGGTAATAAAATGTCGCCTAAAGGCACTTAAATGTCTCCTAAAGCTGCCCCCACTTTGCCTACCTAATAAGGTAGGCAAAGTGGGGGCAGCTGTTCAAAGGAAGAGAGAAGGAATGGGAAAGAAAACAGGGTATAAAATTAACCATGCAAACAGGTTCGTCTCGTGTAAGGTTGCTGTGGTCTACCAGATTCATCTGTCCTGTGGCCGTACTTATATTTGCCAGACAGGTCGCTGCATTAATGTACGGCTTTTGGAGCACCAAAATTCTTTGGGAAAGTTTTCAACAAACTTGGCCAAGCATTGTCTCGAGTGTAAGTGCACCCCGTTTTTCGTTGACACCGAAATCTTGTTCATACATAACGATCGTAGCACGAGGGAAGTAGCAGAGGCATTTCATATCTTGAGAAAAGGAAACAGATGTGTCAGCCAGCATAAAGTAGCATTGTCCTCTAAGGAAATGAAGTTGCTAAACAGTGGATAGCACCGATAATCACCCGTGCCTTTAGGAGACATTTCATTACACGATAAGTGTATTTTTGACAAAGCGCATGCGCGCGCTTTCTTGACGCCCTGCCATGAAAAGCAGCGTGTTTTTCCAGTAAACGTAGTTACAAGTCAGCGCCGTGTGTGTCTACTCTCTGTTCTCGTCCTGTGTCCTTGCGCTGTTTTTATTACAAGATGCTTAACCAACTCGCCCAAACTGCCATTTTACTACACTCCAGTCAGCACGGCCTGCGGTTTAGACATCAAGTTATTCATTACAACTTGCTGTTTGCGGTTGGTGAGATAACTGGTGAATAATTCTGCTATTTGCCCTCTATAACCGTAATTACGAAGTTTATCAAGTAGGATGGTGTGATTAACGGTATCGAACGCCTTCTTAATGTCTAAATACACAACTATAGCTATCTTGTTTTAAAATTTCTGTTAGGACCTCTCCGGTGTGAAGCCGTGCTGACTGGCGCTCATTATAATATATTTGCTTACGAATTTCCTGACATGTGAACACAGACATTTTTCAAAAATTGTGTTAATAATACTGAGGACCGAAATTGGCCCGTAATTACTTGGTACTGACTGCTCTCCCTCTTTATGAATAGGCACCACTTTAGCGACCTTTAGCTTTTCAGGAAATGTTGAGCTCTGAATCAGTGATTAAACAGGTGTAATAAATGCACGGCTAATAAATCAATATTATCTTGAATTATTTTTACAGGGATTGTGTCGAGTCACTCCTGTGGATTCTCATACAGATGCACTTTCCAAAAATAAACAGAGAACGTCCATAAAAATGCCGTATTTAAACTGAAATTAAGCTGAAATCTCCTTTACAGTTCAACACGCCTTTCAATCCCAGTTATCTACAACCACAAAGTTGGAAGGAATAACTTACGACATCGAAAATGCTGTTTATCTAAAGGGTCAGTAAGGTGCTATCTTTCTAAACCTTTCTAAGGCATTTGAATTACTTCCTTATCAATACTATAGGGATTTAAATCAACGTAATTATAGAAACTGACTGCCTTTTGAGGAACTGTAAACAATGTGTTCTTAATATGCATGAATGATATTCATTTATGAGCTGACCCTGGGGTACCAATCTAACTCTTTGCGGATGACTGCATAGTGTATACAGGATCCAAAATTCCATACAAGTTTCCATACAAGATCAAAAGTTATATGAACGTTAAATGGATATCATCAATTCAAATTTCGTGCATTCATTGGGGAAAAAAAATGTTGTCAGAACAAGCAGTTGTCAGAACAAGCATGAGAAAGTGCCACTGCACAACCTGAGCTGGGAACAACGCATAAATAACAAAATTTAAAACTAGGGAGGCTCAGGGAAAGTTTAACTTCCCAGAAGAAGATTTTGCAATGCTTTTCCAGCTGTAAAACATTCGTGAGGCCAAGCCTAGAATAGACTGATATTTTTCGGAGACCTCACCAGAAATATTTATTAGGTAGGCAAATAAGAACAAAATTTAGAAACTATTCAAACATATCCAACCTACCTAGCTACCAAGTCTTACCTTGAGGCATCATCACCACAACCTGCCCACTGCGTTGTGAGCAAACTGCGTGGCAGTTAATTAATTGCTGGCAGACTCACGCTAGCAAGTGCAACGCAAGTCTCACAAGAAGCAAATACTGTTTTTGTTGTTCACAACTGTTACCTGAAAAGAAGGTCTTAACGGGAAAGTTGGTAACAGGTGCGAAAAATGGGACTAAAGCAGCCAGCATCACATGCACTGGAGAGGTTGCTTTGCCTCCAAGCGCCTCCAAAGTAGGCAGGCAGCCTCTTTCGGTGACCTGTAGGTTAGGTTAGGTTAGGTTAGGTTAGGTTACGTTAGGTTACGTTAGGTTACGTTAGGTTACGTTAGGTTAGGTTAGGTTAGGTTAGGTTTGGTTTGGTTTGGTTTGGTTTGGTTAGGCTATGCTAGGCTAGGCTAGGCTAGGCTAGGTTAGGTTAGGTTAGGCTAGGCTAGGCTAGGCTAGGCTAGGCTAGGCTAGGCTAGGCTAGGTTAGGTTAGGTTAGGTTAGGTTAGGTTAGGTCAGGTCAGGTCAGGTCAGGCAGTTCGGAACTTGAAGCCTCCCACGCTGGTCGTCTCTCTCTGGTGCTCCGCTGCGACCCCGCAAATCCTCAACAAGTTCTTAGAGCCCTCTTTTGTAATCTTACTACGGGTTCAAGATATGTTGGCACGTGTTGCCCCAAGATTCTATGCAGTAACATAACTGTGTATAAAAGCCAAATATAGTATACGGAGAACAGAGAATTGAAAACATTCTCCCGCTTTCAGGAGAATATGGCATCCAAACGCAAGTTTTTAACAAACTTGTTTTGTGTGATTTATCCAGTGCATATAAGAATCAAAATGCACACCTAGGTATTTAAAACTTGTACCATGTTGTACGGGCCGATTATTTACATGCACTATTTACTTGCATTGTAGTTTAAACTTCTTCCCCTGGAGCTAAGCACTGTGTATTTTGTTTTCTGAATATTAACAGTAAGCTGGTTGGTAGTAAACCACTTTAGGACCCTGACAAGTTCTTCGTTTATTTTCCTGTTTAGTTCTTCAATTCATTCTCCTATAAATACCAATGCCGTGTCATAAACATACATTAATGCTTGAGGATATTTTAAGGTTGATGGAGAGTCATTCACATACAGCGAAAAAGAGATCGGCACTCCAGTCAGCTTGTAATAAAAACAGCGCAAGGACACAGGACGAGAACAGAGAGTAGACACACACGGCGCTGACTTGCAACTACGTTTATTGGAAAAACACGCTGCTTTTCATGGCAGGGCGTCAAGAAAGCGCGCGCATGCGCTTTGTCACAAATACACTTATCGGGTAATAAAATGTCTCCTAAAGGCACTTAAATGTCTCCTAAAGCTGCCCCCACTTTGCCTACCTAACAAGGTAGGCAAAGTGGGGGCAGCTGTTCAAAGGAAGAGAGATGGAATGGGAAAGAAAACAGGGTGTAAAATTAACCATGCAAACAGGTTCGTCTCGTGTAAGGTTGCTGTGGTCTACCAGATTCATCTGTCCTGTGGCCGTACTTATATTGGCCAGACAGGTCGCTGCATTAATGTACGGCTTTTGGAGCACCAAAATTCTTTGGGAAAGTGTTCAACAAACTTGACCAAGCATTGTCTCGAGTGTAAGTGCACCCCGTTTTTCGTTGACACCGAAATCTTGTTCATACATAACGATCGTAGCACGAGGGAAGTAGCAGAGGCATTTCATATCTTGAGAAAAGGAAACAGATGTGTCAGTCAGCCGAAAGTAGCATTCTCCTCTAAGGAAATGAAGTTGCTAAATAGTGGATAGCACCGATAATCACCCGTGCCTTTAGGAGACATTTTATTGCACGATAAGTGTATTTTTGACAAAGCGCATGCGCGCGCTTTCTTGACGCCCTGCCATGAAAAGCAGCGTGTTTTTCCAGTAAACGTAGTTGCAAGTCAGCGCCGTGAGTGTCTACTCTCTGTTCTCGTCCTGTGTCCTTGCGCTGTTTTTATTACAAGATGCTTAACCAACTCGTCCAAACTGCCATTTTACTACACTCCAGTCAGCACGGCCTGCGGTTTAGACATCAAGTTATTCATTACAACTTGCTGTTTCCGGTTGGTGAGATAACTGGTGAATAATTCTGCTATTTGCCCTCTATAACCGTAATTACGAAGTTTATCAAGTAGGATGGTGTGATTAACGGTATCGAACGCCTTCTTAATGTCTAAATACACAACTATAGCTATCTTGTTTTAAAATTTCTGTTAGGACCTCTCCGGTGTGAAGCCGTGCTGACTGGCGCTCATTATACTATATTTGCTTACGAATTTCCTGACATGTGAACACAGACATTTTTCAAAAATTGTGTTAATAATACTGAGGACTGAAATTGGCCCGTAATTACTTGGTACTGACTGCTCTCCCTCTTTATGAATAGGCACCACTTTAGCGACCTTTAGCTTTTCAGGAAATGTTGAGCTCTGAATCAGTGATTAAACAGGTGTAATAAATGCACGGCTAATAAATCAATATTATCTTGAATTATTTTTACAGGGATTGTGTCGAGTCACTCCTGTGGATTCTCATACAGATGCACTTTCCAAAAATAAACAGAGAACGTCCATAAAAATGCAGTATTTAAATTGAAATTAAGCTGAAATCTACTTTACAGTTAAACACGCCTTTCAATCCCAGTTATCTACAACCACACAGTTGGAAGGAATAACTTACGACATCGAAAATGCTGTTTATGTAAAGGGTCAGTAAGGTGCTATCTTTCTAAACCTTTCTAAGGCATTTGAATTACTTCCTTATCAATACTATAGAGATTTAAAACAACGTAAATATAGAAACTGACTGCCTTTTGAGGAACTGTAAACAATGTGTTCTTAATATGCATGAATGATATCCATTTATGAGCTGACCCTGGGGTACCAATCTAACTCTTTGCGGATGACTGCATAGTGTATACAAGATCCAAAATTCCATACAAGTTTCCATACAAGATCAAAAGTTATATGAACGTTAAATGGATATCATCAATTCAAACTTCGTGCATTCATTGGGGGAAAAAAAATGTTGTCAGAAGAAGCAGTTGTCAGAACAAGCATGAGAAAGCGCCACTGCACAACCTGAGCTGGGAACAACGCATAAATAACAAAACTTAAAACTAAGGAGGCTCAGGGAAAGTTTCACTTCCCAGAAGAAGATTTTGCAATGCTTTTCCAGCTGTAAAACACTCGTGAGGCCAAGCCTAGAATAGACTGATATTTTTCGGAGACCTCAAGAGAAATATTTATTAGGTAGGCAAATAGGAACAAAAATTAGAAACTATTCAAACATATCCAACCTACCTAGCTACCAAGTCTTACCTTGAGGCATCATCACCACAAACTGCCCACTGCATTGTGAGCAAACTGCGTGGCAGTTAATTAATTGCTGGCAGACTCATGCTAGCAAGTGCAACGCAAGTCTCACAAGAAGCAAATACTGTTTTAGTTGTTCACAACTGTTACCTGAAAAGAAGGTCTTAACGGGAAAGTTGGTAACAGGTGCGAAAAATGGGACTAAAGCAGACAGCTTCACATGCACTGGAGAGGTTGCTTTGCCTCCAAGCACCTCCAAAGTAGGCAGGCAGCCTCTTTCGGTGACCTGTAGGTTAGGTTACGTTAGGTTAGGTTAGGTTAGGTTAGGTTAGGTTAGGTTAGGTTAGGTTAGGTTAGGTTAGGTTAGGTGAGGTTAGGTTAGGTTAGGTCAGGGTAGGTCAGGTCAGGTCAGATCAGGTCGAGTATCCAGGAGATTTCCCTTGTCCAGTAGCATGACTGAAGAAGGTCACTGCAAAAGGCTGTACAAAGCCATCTTACTCTAAGAGCACTTGCTGCTGGGCTAGTTGGTTTTGGTTCGTTATTAAATAGTTTTAAGGCGTAAAAAATAGACAAGACACATAGGTAAGTGACAGGACGAAGCGCCATTTTTTTTTTCCTAATTCTTTTTACGTGACCCCACGAAGAAAGCACACGGCGGAAAAACACATTTACTTAAACGGGGACCAAGCCGTTCTTGTTGCGAAAGGCGACTGTCCTTGCACGAAAGGTGTTGGCGACGACACAGTCATCAGTGAAACGCGGACATGACACACTAAAGGAAGGGCCCACAGTACTAGAAATATAGTCTAAGAGCACTTGCACTTCGTCCTCTGACCTATCTATGTGTCTTGTCTGTTTTTTGCGCCTGAAAACTATCTACTGATGAGCCATCTCATTCACAGCGTCAAAGGGAAATGACTGATTCCTGTAAGTGCAGCAGCAGCACGAAAAAGTAGCCCCCCTTATGAAATTTACTCACCTGAGCGACACATACAATCTGCATAACCCTTGTGCAGAACATTGCCCTGCAAACAAAAAGACACCCCACTGCAGCTTCTAGAATCCAGAGGAAGCGTTCGTGCAGAAATGATGCAGAATTTACCAACAAAGCAAGTCGTAATGACCACTCAACAAGAAAACCATCGGCTACTGTCTAATTTCAGTTTTTAGTAAATGGTGTGCACTTTTTAATTTTCAAACTACTTGATTTCTTTTCAGGAACCTTGTACAGAGCATGTAAGGCATGATTAGCCTAGCCACCATAAAAACCATTCCAGAGACCCTTTGATCATCCCTTCGAGATGTGTGGCTAAGGTAGTAGTACTTTAGCTTGGCAGGCAAGCATTATTTGCCAGCAAGTATAATCTCTGGGTGCAATCTGCAAGGCACCCTCTAGTGAAGGTTCTAGAGTAGGTCAAATGTAGGCCTTTTTTTAGTATTTTGCAGTATCTTGGTCATGGTAGATAACATGAACAAACCAGCATGCCAGCATGATGCTCTGTGGCCTTTTTTTTATTTGAAAACAGAAATGAATACAAGCAAACTATGTACAATGGTACTGGACCCATAGCCAAAGCTAGTGTCGGGTCCAACACAATGATAAATTGCAAAATGCAGCAGGTGGAGAGAACACTTCTCATATAAATAACTTCAAAATATTAAAATCACAACATACATAGCTAATATATACATTTGTTATCATGCATACATTCTTTGTACGGAATAACCTGAAATATTAACAATTTTACAGTCATTTGGGTACAGAATTTACAGCTCAACCGGCGGAAACTTACAGATTCAGCAAAAATATTTTAAGAGATTGTGAAAAATTAATTTTTAATTTAACATCATTAGGGATGTGATTCCATATTTGGGCACAGCTGAATTCAATCAACCTTTTCTTGTAGGTATTGTGGCATATTGGCGGGTAAAATGATTTCCACTTGCAGCTCTGTATCCCTTTTAGAAGTTATAAAGATACTGTGATGAAACGGGTCATTGAATTGCAGTATTTTATGAATTGTCTGTGCTGTTTTTAACGAGTAGATGTACAATCTGTAAAGAGAAAATATGTGCCGGCTGAAATAGTGGCCTGCTGGGCCAAATGTAGTTTGAGTATGTGATAATTTGTAGCGCCCGGCGACGCTATAACGCGCTGGCACTGAGATCGGCGTTCCCGCGCTAGAGGAAAATGAAGATGGACAGCGCGTGCTGGGCGCGCACGCCCGGCACGGGCAGTTCGGAACTTGAAGCCACCCACGCTGGTCGTCTCTCTCTGGTGCTCCGCTGCGACCCCGCAAATCCTCAACAGTGGTGACCCGGCGAACCGTGCCTTCTACCCAGCGGCGTCCTAGCATGGCGTACTGGCAGCACCCAAGTTTCGACCCGCCGCTCCCGGCGTTCCGGCCTGCAGGCGTCGGCGGGGGGTTCGCCCAACTGGAGGCTGCGATGTACCTGAACGGCATCACCATCCAGCCGGTTAAACAGGCAGTCCTTTGCGACATCCTCCAGCCCGACCTCCTGCGTCGATTCACCTACTCTGCCTTCGGCTGCCGGCCATACGATGAGCTTCGTGCGGCCGTCTTGGCGGACTTCGGCGCCTACTACGTTCCGCCGCCGCTCTACGACGCAGCGGACTCGTTTTCGCCGCCGCCAGCCTCTGGCCCTGCACCGGCCTCGCTCGCTCCCACGCAGCCTTCATCAGAACCCGGCCCGCCTCAGCAGCCCCTCGCCGCCTCGCCGCCACTCCAGTCCAGCGCCTCCGGCCCGGCTTCTTTAGCACCGACCGCACCAGACGCTACCGCATCGCTTCCGGCAGCACATCCTGCTACCCCGGTTTCGCTAGAAGCACTGTGCGACGGCTCCACGGCCCGAAGTCCGCAGTCATTCCCTCAGCAGCTCGTTGAGGTGCCTGGCCCACCGCGGTTTGCCACGTCAGCGAACTCAGCGACAGATGCGCCTCGCGCCACCCTGTTCAGTGCCTCCGGCCATACCGCCTCCACTAAGGACTATACAGCATCTACGGCACAGCCCGGTGAGCAACTTCTCTTATCTGCAATGGTGCCGCCCTCAGTCGAGCTCTTCCTCGACGAGTGCCCCACTCCGCCAACGCCTGTACCCTACTGCGTAGCATCGCTGCCAGCCGAACACTCACCTGCCGCCTCATCGCTCATTCCCCTAAAGTCGTCAGTCACTGACCTGAGCGATCGTGCTACAGGCGAATTAAGTTTGCCGCCCCCGCAGCATATGCCACATACCAGCCCCACTACCTCGGCGGCCACACCGCCTGCCCAAGAGGCCCCACCCCAAGCCCTCATTACGGTCAAACGCTTCTCGGAGTCTGACCCTGGCAGCTCGACACTGCTACAGCAAGCGTCTGCTTTGGTGCCTGACTTGAACCACCTTCGGCACCGAATGGTCGAGCTACCCACA
Organism: Amblyomma mixtum; assembly: GCF_055824585.1. NCBI lineage: Eukaryota > Metazoa > Arthropoda > Arachnida > Ixodida > Ixodidae > Amblyomma > Amblyomma mixtum. Next base: position 200,156,279 of record NC_143016.1, read on the forward strand.
CCGAGTAGTGAGGCAGTTGTCCATCCAAAAGCTGTGTCTCTTTCTGTCAGCCAGCCGTCTGACGTAGCAATCTCAGCTATACGGCTGCAGCCACCCAGAGCCGACCATGCCCACCCGCGAATCAGCACTGGCCAGTCGCTCCGGACTGTCACTCCCGCTTTGCCCAAGCACCTGGAATTGAGCCCAGCAACTTCCTCCCGCATCGTCCCAGCTGTCACCGTTGTGTCGACGGTCACACCACAGCTGCTGTAAGTCCATGGAGCCGTTTCATCCGCTCCTGTGCTTGTGATCGTGTACTCGGCGCGTCAGATTCCCATCGGCATCAGCTGCAACGTTCCGACACTGATGACACTTGTGCCAGCGGGCAGCACTATAGTCGGTGAAAACCCAATCATGGCCTCCCCTGCCCCCATGTCCACTGTCAGCTCGGCACCCTGCATCATTCGCCCATAGCACAGCAGCCAGGCTCGTCCACCTGAGCCCGCGCACTTCACCCGACAGCTCTTCCCGGCCGCTGACATCAACTTACTGGACCCTCATACTCTCCTTTCTTTTACCGAGCGCACATCTCGACGTTCCGTCTAGGCGGGGGGCCCTGTAGCACCCGGCGACGCTATAACGCGCTGGCGCTGAGATCGGCGTTCCCGCGCTAGAGGAAAATAAAGATGGACAGCGCGTGCTGGGCGCGCACGCCCGGCACGGGCAGTTCGGAACTTGAAGCCTCCCACGCTGGTCGTCTCTCTCTGTTGCTCCGCTGCGACCCCGCAAATCCTCAACAAATTCTTAGAGCCCTCTTTTGTAATCTTACTACGGGTTCAAGATATGTTGGCACGTGTTGCCCCAAGATTCTATGCAGTAACATAACTGTGTATAAAAGCCAAATATAGTATACGGAGAACAGAGAATTCGAAACATTCTCCCGCTTTCAGGAGAATATGGCATCCAAACGCAAGTTTTTAACAAACCTGTTTTGTGTGATTTATCCAGTGCATATAAGAACCAAAATGCACACCTAGGTATTTAAAACTTGTACCATGTTGTACGGGCCGATTATTTACATGCACTATTTACTTGCATTGTAGTTTAAACTTTTTCCCCTGGAGCTAAACACTGTGTATTTTGTTTTCTGAATATTAACAGTAAGCTGGTTGGTAGTAAACCACTTTAGGACCCTGACAAGTTCTTCGTTTATTTTCCTGTTTAGTTCTTCAATTCATTCTCCTATAAATACAAATGCCGTGTCATCAACATACATTAATGCTTGAGGATATTTTAAGGTTGACGGAGAGTCATTCACATACAGCGAAAAAGAGATCTGCACTCCAGTCAGCTTGTAATAAAAACATCGCAAGGACACAGGACGAGAACAGAGAGTAGACACACACGGCGCTGACTTGCAACTACGTATATTGGAAAAACACGCTGCTTTTCATGGCAGGGCGTCAAGAAAGCGCGCGCATGCGCTTTGTCAAAAATACTCTTATCGGGTAATAAAATGTCGCCTAAAGGCACTTAAATGTCTCCTAAAGCTGCCCCCACTTTGCCTACCTAATAAGGTAGGCAAAGTGGGGGCAGCTGTTCAAAGGAAGAGAGAAGGAATGGGAAAGAAAACAGGGTATAAAATTAACCATGCAAACAGGTTCGTCTCGTGTAAGGTTGCTGTGGTCTACCAGATTCATCTGTCCTGTGGCCGTACTTATATTTGCCAGACAGGTCGCTGCATTAATGTACGGCTTTTGGAGCACCAAAATTCTTTGGGAAAGTTTTCAACAAACTTGGCCAAGCATTGTCTCGAGTGTAAGTGCACCCCGTTTTTCGTTGACACCGAAATCTTGTTCATACATAACGATCGTAGCACGAGGGAAGTAGCAGAGGCATTTCATATCTTGAGAAAAGGAAACAGATGTGTCAGCCAGCATAAAGTAGCATTGTCCTCTAAGGAAATGAAGTTGCTAAACAGTGGATAGCACCGATAATCACCCGTGCCTTTAGGAGACATTTCATTACACGATAAGTGTATTTTTGACAAAGCGCATGCGCGCGCTTTCTTGACGCCCTGCCATGAAAAGCAGCGTGTTTTTCCAGTAAACGTATTTACAAGTCAGCGCCGTGTGTGTCTACTCTCTGTTCTCGTCCTGTGTCCTTGCGCTGTTTTTATTACAAGATGCTTAACCAACTCGCCCAAACTGCCATTTTACTACACTCCAGTCAGCACGGCCTGCGGTTTAGACATCAAGTTATTCATTACAACTTGCTGTTTGCGGTTGGTGAGATAACTGGTGAATAATTCTGCTATTTGCCCTCTATAACCGTAATTACGAAGTTTATCAAGTAGGATGGTGTGATTAACGGTATCGAACGCCTTCTTAATGTCTAAATACACAACTATAGCTATCTTGTTTTAAAATTTCTGTTAGGACCTCTCCGGTGTGAAGCCGTGCTGACTGGCGCTCATTATAATATATTTGCTTACGAATTTCCTGACATGTGAACACAGACATTTTTCAAAAATTGTGTTAATAATACTGAGGACCGAAATTGGCCCGTAATTACTTGGTACTGACTGCTCTCCCTCTTTATGAATAGGCACCACTTTAGCGACCTTTAGCTTTTCAGGAAATGTTGAGCTCTGAATCAGTGATTAAACAGGTGTAATAAATGCACGGCTAATAAATCAATATTATCTTGAATTATTTTTACAGGGATTGTGTCGAGTCACTCCTGTGGATTCTCATACAGATGCACTTTCCAAAAATAAACAGAGAACGTCCATAAAAATGCCGTATTTAAACTGAAATTAAGCTGAAATCTCCTTTACAGTTCAACACGCCTTTCAATCCCAGTTATCTACAACCACAAAGTTGGAAGGAATAACTTACGACATCGAAAATGCTGTTTATCTAAAGGGTCAGTAAGGTGCTATCTTTCTAAACCTTTCTAAGGCATTTGAATTACTTCCTTATCAATACTATAGGGATTTAAATCAACGTAATTATAGAAACTGACTGCCTTTTGAGGAACTGTAAACAATGTGTTCTTAATATGCATGAATGATATTCATTTATGAGCTGACCCTGGGGTACCAATCTAACTCTTTGCGGATGACTGCATAGTGTATACAGGATCCAAAATTCCATACAAGTTTCCATACAAGATCAAAAGTTATATGAACGTTAAATGGATATCATCAATTCAAATTTCGTGCATTCATTGGGGAAAAAAAATGTTGTCAGAACAAGCAGTTGTCAGAACAAGCATGAGAAAGTGCCACTGCACAACCTGAGCTGGGAACAACGCATAAATAACAAAATTTAAAACTAGGGAGGCTCAGGGAAAGTTTAACTTCCCAGAAGAAGATTTTGCAATGCTTTTCCAGCTGTAAAACATTCGTGAGGCCAAGCCTAGAATAGACTGATATTTTTCGGAGACCTCACCAGAAATATTTATTAGGTAGGCAAATAAGAACAAAATTTAGAAACTATTCAAACATATCCAACCTACCTAGCTACCAAGTCTTACCTTGAGGCATCATCACCACAACCTGCCCACTGCGTTGTGAGCAAACTGCGTGGCAGTTAATTAATTGCTGGCAGACTCATGCTAGCAAGTGCAACGCAAGTCTCACAAGAAGCAAATACTGTTTTTGTTGTTCACAACTGTTACCTGAAAAGAAGGTCTTAACGGGAAAGTTGGTAACAGGTGCGAAAAATGGGACTAAAGCAGCCAGCATCACATGCACTGGAGAGGTTGCTTTGCCTCCAAGCGCCTCCAAAGTAGGCAGGCAGCCTCTTTCGGTGACCTGTAGGTTAGGTTAGGTTAGGTTAGGTTAGGTTACGTTAGGTTACGTTAGGTTACGTTAGGTTACGTTAGGTTAGGTTAGGTTAGGTTAGGTTTGGTTTGGTTTGGTTTGGTTTGGTTAGGCTATGCTAGGCTAGGCTAGGCTAGGCTAGGTTAGGTTAGGTTAGGCTAGGCTAGGCTAGGCTAGGCTAGGCTAGGCTAGGCTAGGCTAGGTTAGGTTAGGTTAGGTTAGGTTAGGTTAGGTCAGGTCAGGTCAGGTCAGGCAGTTCGGAACTTGAAGCCTCCCACGCTGGTCGTCTCTCTCTGGTGCTCCGCTGCGACCCCGCAAATCCTCAACAAGTTCTTAGAGCCCTCTTTTGTAATCTTACTACGGGTTCAAGATATGTTGGCACGTGTTGCCCCAAGATTCTATGCAGTAACATAACTGTGTATAAAAGCCAAATATAGTATACGGAGAACAGAGAATTGAAAACATTCTCCCGCTTTCAGGAGAATATGGCATCCAAACGCAAGTTTTTAACAAACTTGTTTTGTGTGATTTATCCAGTGCATATAAGAATCAAAATGCACACCTAGGTATTTAAAACTTGTACCATGTTGTACGGGCCGATTATTTACATGCACTATTTACTTGCATTGTAGTTTAAACTTCTTCCCCTGGAGCTAAGCACTGTGTATTTTGTTTTCTGAATATTAACAGTAAGCTGGTTGGTAGTAAACCACTTTAGGACCCTGACAAGTTCTTCGTTTATTTTCCTGTTTAGTTCTTCAATTCATTCTCCTATAAATACCAATGCCATGTCATAAACATACATTAATGCTTGAGGATATTTTAAGGTTGATGGAGAGTCATTCACATACAGCGAAAAAGAGATCGGCACTCCAGTCAGCTTGTAATAAAAACAGCGCAAGGACACAGGACGAGAACAGAGAGTAGACACACACGGCGCTGACTTGCAACTACGTTTATTGGAAAAACACGCTGCTTTTCATGGCAGGGCGTCAAGAAAGCGCGCGCATGCGCTTTGTCACAAATACACTTATCGGGTAATAAAATGTCTCCTAAAGGCACTTAAATGTCTCCTAAAGCTGCCCCCACTTTGCCTACCTAACAAGGTAGGCAAAGTGGGGGCAGCTGTTCAAAGGAAGAGAGATGGAATGGGAAAGAAAACAGGGTGTAAAATTAACCATGCAAACAGGTTCGTCTCGTGTAAGGTTGCTGTGGTCTACCAGATTCATCTGTCCTGTGGCCGTACTTATATTGGCCAGACAGGTCGCTGCATTAATGTACGGCTTTTGGAGCACCAAAATTCTTTGGGAAAGTGTTCAACAAACTTGACCAAGCATTGTCTCGAGTGTAAGTGCACCCCGTTTTTCGTTGACACCGAAATCTTGTTCATACATAACGATCGTAGCACGAGGGAAGTAGCAGAGGCATTTCATATCTTGAGAAAAGGAAACAGATGTGTCAGTCAGCCGAAAGTAGCATTCTCCTCTAAGGAAATGAAGTTGCTAAATAGTGGATAGCACCGATAATCACCCGTGCCTTTAGGAGACATTTTATTGCACGATAAGTGTATTTTTGACAAAGCGCATGCGCGCGCTTTCTTGACGCCCTGCCATGAAAAGCAGCGTGTTTTTCCAGTAAACGTAGTTGCAAGTCAGCGCCGTGAGTGTCTACTCTCTGTTCTCGTCCTGTGTCCTTGCGCTGTTTTTATTACAAGATGCTTAACCAACTCGTCCAAACTGCCATTTTACTACACTCCAGTCAGCACGGCCTGCGGTTTAGACATCAAGTTATTCATTACAACTTGCTGTTTCCGGTTGGTGAGATAACTGGTGAATAATTCTGCTATTTGCCCTCTATAACCGTAATTACGAAGTTTATCAAGTAGGATGGTGTGATTAACGGTATCGAACGCCTTCTTAATGTCTAAATACACAACTATAGCTATCTTGTTTTAAAATTTCTGTTAGGACCTCTCCGGTGTGAAGCCGTGCTGACTGGCGCTCATTATACTATATTTGCTTACGAATTTCCTGACATGTGAACACAGACATTTTTCAAAAATTGTGTTAATAATACTGAGGACTGAAATTGGCCCGTAATTACTTGGTACTGACTGCTCTCCCTCTTTATGAATAGGCACCACTTTAGCGACCTTTAGCTTTTCAGGAAATGTTGAGCTCTGAATCAGTGATTAAACAGGTGTAATAAATGCACGGCTAATAAATCAATATTATCTTGAATTATTTTTACAGGGATTGTGTCGAGTCACTCCTGTGGATTCTCATACAGATGCACTTTCCAAAAATAAACAGAGAACGTCCATAAAAATGCAGTATTTAAATTGAAATTAAGCTGAAATCTACTTTACAGTTAAACACGCCTTTCAATCCCAGTTATCTACAACCACACAGTTGGAAGGAATAACTTACGACATCGAAAATGCTGTTTATGTAAAGGGTCAGTAAGGTGCTATCTTTCTAAACCTTTCTAAGGCATTTGAATTACTTCCTTATCAATACTATAGAGATTTAAAACAACGTAAATATAGAAACTGACTGCCTTTTGAGGAACTGTAAACAATGTGTTCTTAATATGCATGAATGATATCCATTTATGAGCTGACCCTGGGGTACCAATCTAACTCTTTGCGGATGACTGCATAGTGTATACAAGATCCAAAATTCCATACAAGTTTCCATACAAGATCAAAAGTTATATGAACGTTAAATGGATATCATCAATTCAAACTTCGTGCATTCATTGGGGGAAAAAAAATGTTGTCAGAAGAAGCAGTTGTCAGAACAAGCATGAGAAAGCGCCACTGCACAACCTGAGCTGGGAACAACGCATAAATAACAAAACTTAAAACTAAGGAGGCTCAGGGAAAGTTTCACTTCCCAGAAGAAGATTTTGCAATGCTTTTCCAGCTGTAAAACACTCGTGAGGCCAAGCCTAGAATAGACTGATATTTTTCGGAGACCTCAAGAGAAATATTTATTAGGTAGGCAAATAGGAACAAAAATTAGAAACTATTCAAACATATCCAACCTACCTAGCTACCAAGTCTTACCTTGAGGCATCATCACCACAAACTGCCCACTGCATTGTGAGCAAACTGCGTGGCAGTTAATTAATTGCTGGCAGACTCATGCTAGCAAGTGCAACGCAAGTCTCACAAGAAGCAAATACTGTTTTAGTTGTTCACAACTGTTACCTGAAAAGAAGGTCTTAACGGGAAAGTTGGTAACAGGTGCGAAAAATGGGACTAAAGCAGACAGCTTCACATGCACTGGAGAGGTTGCTTTGCCTCCAAGCACCTCCAAAGTAGGCAGGCAGCCTCTTTCGGTGACCTGTAGGTTAGGTTACGTTAGGTTAGGTTAGGTTAGGTTAGGTTAGGTTAGGTTAGGTTAGGTTAGGTTAGGTTAGGTTAGGTGAGGTTAGGTTAGGTTAGGTCAGGGTAGGTCAGGTCAGGTCAGATCAGGTCGAGTATCCAGGAGATTTCCCTTGTCCAGTAGCATGACTGAAGAAGGTCACTGCAAAAGGCTGTACAAAGCCATCTTACTCTAAGAGCACTTGCTGCTGGGCTAGTTGGTTTTGGTTCGTTATTAAATAGTTTTAAGGCGTAAAAAATAGACAAGACACATAGGTAAGTGACAGGACGAAGCGCCATTTTTTTTTTCCTAATTCTTTTTACGTGACCCCACGAAGAAAGCACACGGCGGAAAAACACATTTACTTAAACGGGGACCAAGCCGTTCTTGTTGCGAAAGGCGACTGTCCTTGCACGAAAGGTGTTGGCGACGACACAGTCATCAGTGAAACGCGGACATGACACACTAAAGGAAGGGCCCACAGTACTAGAAATATAGTCTAAGAGCACTTGCACTTCGTCCTCTGACCTATCTATGTGTCTTGTCTGTTTTTTGCGCCTGAAAACTATCTACTGATGAGCCATCTCATTCACAGCGTCAAAGGGAAATGACTGATTCCTGTAAGTGCAGCAGCAGCACGAAAAAGTAGCCCCCCTTATGAAATTTACTCACCTGAGCGACACATACAATCTGCATAACCCTTGTGCAGAACATTGCCCTGCAAACAAAAAGACACCCCACTGCAGCTTCTAGAATCCAGAGGAAGCGTTCGTGCAGAAATGATGCAGAATTTACCAACAAAGCAAGTCGTAATGACCACTCAACAAGAAAACCATCGGCTACTGTCTAATTTCAGTTTTTAGTAAATGGTGTGCACTTTTTAATTTTCAAACTACTTGATTTCTTTTCAGGAACCTTGTACAGAGCATGTAAGGCATGATTAGCCTAGCCACCATAAAAACCATTCCAGAGACCCTTTGATCATCCCTTCGAGATGTGTGGCTAAGGTAGTAGTACTTTAGCTTGGCAGGCAAGCATTATTTGCCAGCAAGTATAATCTCTGGGTGCAATCTGCAAGGCACCCTCTAGTGAAGGTTCTAGAGTAGGTCAAATGTAGGCCTTTTTTTAGTATTTTGCAGTATCTTGGTCATGGTAGATAACATGAACAAACCAGCATGCCAGCATGATGCTCTGTGGCCTTTTTTTTATTTGAAAACAGAAATGAATACAAGCAAACTATGTACAATGGTACTGGACCCATAGCCAAAGCTAGTGTCGGGTCCAACACAATGATAAATTGCAAAATGCAGCAGGTGGAGAGAACACTTCTCATATAAATAACTTCAAAATATTAAAATCACAACATACATAGCTAATATATACATTTGTTATCATGCATACATTCTTTGTACGGAATAACCTGAAATATTAACAATTTTACAGTCATTTGGGTACAGAATTTACAGCTCAACCGGCGGAAACTTACAGATTCAGCAAAAATATTTTAAGAGATTGTGAAAAATTAATTTTTAATTTAACATCATTAGGGATGTGATTCCATATTTGGGCACAGCTGAATTCAATCAACCTTTTCTTGTAGGTATTGTGGCATATTGGCGGGTAAAATGATTTCCACTTGCAGCTCTGTATCCCTTTTAGAAGTTATAAAGATACTGTGATGAAACGGGTCATTGAATTGCAGTATTTTATGAATTGTCTGTGCTGTTTTTAACGAGTAGATGTACAATCTGTAAAGAGAAAATATGTGCCGGCTGAAATAGTGGCCTGCTGGGCCAAATGTAGTTTGAGTATGTGATAATTTGTAGCGCCCGGCGACGCTATAACGCGCTGGCACTGAGATCGGCGTTCCCGCGCTAGAGGAAAATGAAGATGGACAGCGCGTGCTGGGCGCGCACGCCCGGCACGGGCAGTTCGGAACTTGAAGCCACCCACGCTGGTCGTCTCTCTCTGGTGCTCCGCTGCGACCCCGCAAATCCTCAACAGTGGTGACCCGGCGAACCGTGCCTTCTACCCAGCGGCGTCCTAGCATGGCGTACTGGCAGCACCCAAGTTTCGACCCGCCGCTCCCGGCGTTCCGGCCTGCAGGCGTCGGCGGGGGGTTCGCCCAACTGGAGGCTGCGATGTACCTGAACGGCATCACCATCCAGCCGGTTAAACAGGCAGTCCTTTGCGACATCCTCCAGCCCGACCTCCTGCGTCGATTCACCTACTCTGCCTTCGGCTGCCGGCCATACGATGAGCTTCGTGCGGCCGTCTTGGCGGACTTCGGCGCCTACTACGTTCCGCCGCCGCTCTACGACGCAGCGGACTCGTTTTCGCCGCCGCCAGCCTCTGGCCCTGCACCGGCCTCGCTCGCTCCCACGCAGCCTTCATCAGAACCCGGCCCGCCTCAGCAGCCCCTCGCCGCCTCGCCGCCACTCCAGTCCAGCGCCTCCGGCCCGGCTTCTTTAGCACCGACCGCACCAGACGCTACCGCATCGCTTCCGGCAGCACATCCTGCTACCCCGGTTTCGCTAGAAGCACTGTGCGACGGCTCCACGGCCCGAAGTCCGCAGTCATTCCCTCAGCAGCTCGTTGAGGTGCCTGGCCCACCGCGGTTTGCCACGTCAGCGAACTCAGCGACAGATGCGCCTCGCGCCACCCTGTTCAGTGCCTCCGGCCATACCGCCTCCACTAAGGACTATACAGCATCTACGGCACAGCCCGGTGAGCAACTTCTCTTATCTGCAATGGTGCCGCCCTCAGTCGAGCTCTTCCTCGACGAGTGCCCCACTCCGCCAACGCCTGTACCCTACTGCGTAGCATCGCTGCCAGCCGAACACTCACCTGCCGCCTCATCGCTCATTCCCCTAAAGTCGTCAGTCACTGACCTGAGCGATCGTACTACAGGCGAATTAAGTTTGCCGCCCCCGCAGCATATGCCACATACCAGCCCCACTACCTCGGCGGCCACACCGCCTGCCCAAGAGGCCCCACCCCAAGCCCTCATTACGGTCAAACGCTTCTCGGAGTCTGACCCTGGCAGCTCGACACTGCTACAGCAAGCGTCTGCTTTGGTGCCTGACTTGAACCACCTTCGGCACCGAATGGTCGAGCTACCCACACCGAGTAGTGAGGCAGTTGTCCATCCAAAAGCTGTGTCTCTTTCTGTCAGCCAGCCGTCTGACGTAGCAATCTCAGCTATACGGCTGCAGCCACCCAGAGCCGACCATGCCCACCCGCGAATCAGCACTGGCCAGTCGCTCCGGACTGTCACTCCCGCTTTGCCCAAGCACCTGGAATTGAGCCCAGCAACTTCCTCCCGCATCGTCCCAGCTGTCACCGTTGTGTCGACGGTCACACCACAGCTGCTGTAAGTCCATGGAGCCGTTTCATCCGCTCCTGTGCTTGTGATCGTGTACTCGGCGCGTCAGATTCCCATCGGCATCAGCTGCAACGTTCCGACACTGATGACACTTGTGCCAGCGGGCAGCACTATAGTCGGTGAAAACCCAATCATGGCCTCCCCTGCCCCCATGTCCACTGTCAGCTCGGCACCCTGCATCATTCGCCCATAGCACAGCAGCCAGGCTCGTCCACCTGAGCCCGCGCACTTCACCCGACAGCTCTTCCCGGCCGCTGACATCAACTTACTGGACCCTCATACTCTCCTTTCTTTTACCGAGCGCACATCTCGACGTTCCGTCTAGGCGGGGGGCCCTGTAGCACCCGGCGACGCTATAACGCGCTGGCGCTGAGATCGGCGTTCCCGCGCTAGAGGAAAATAAAGATGGACAGCGCGTGCTGGGCGCGCACGCCCGGCACGGGCAGTTCGGAACTTGAAGCCTCCCACGCTGGTCGTCTCTCTCTGTTGCTCCGCTGCGACCCCGCAAATCCTCAACAAATTCTTAGAGCCCTCTTTTGTAATCTTACTACGGGTTCAAGATATGTTGGCACGTGTTGCCCCAAGATTCAATGCAGTAACATAACTGTGTATAAAAGCCAAATATAGTATACGGAGAACAGAGAATTCGAAACATTCTCCCGCTTTCAGGAGAATATGGCATCCAAACGCAAGTTTTTAACAAACCTGTTTTGTGTGATTTATCCAGTGCATATAAGAACCAAAATGCACACCTAGGTATTTAAAACTTGTACCATGTTGTACGGGCCGATTATTTACATGCACTATTTACTTGCATTGTAGTTTAAACTTTTTCCCCTGGAGCTAAACACTGTGTATTTTGTTTTCTGAATATTAACAGTAAGCTGGTTGGTAGTAAACCACTTTAGGACCCTGACAAGTTCTTCGTTTATTTTCCTGTTTAGTTCTTCAATTCATTCTCCTATAAATACAAATGCCGTGTCATCAACATACATTAATGCTTGAGGATATTTTAAGGTTGACGGAGAGTCATTCACATACAGCGAAAAAGAGATCTGCACTCCAGTCAGCTTGTAATAAAAACATCGCAAGGACACAGGACGAGAACAGAGAGTAGACACACACGGCGCTGACTTGCAACTACGTATATTGGAAAAACACGCTGCTTTTCATGGCAGGGCGTCAAGAAAGCGCGCGCATGCGCTTTGTCAAAAATACTCTTATCGGGTAATAAAATGTCGCCTAAAGGCACTTAAATGTCTCCTAAAGCTGCCCCCACTTTGCCTACCTAATAAGGTAGGCAAAGTGGGGGCAGCTGTTCAAAGGAAGAGAGAAGGAATGGGAAAGAAAACAGGGTATAAAATTAACCATGCAAACAGGTTCGTCTCGTGTAAGGTTGCTGTGGTCTACCAGATTCATCTGTCCTGTGGCCGTACTTATATTGGCCAGACAGGTCGCTGCATTAATGTACGGCTTTTGGAGCACCAAAATTCTTTGGGAAAGTTTTCAACAAACTTGGCCAAGCATTGTCTCGAGTGTAAGTGCACCCCGTTTTTCGTTGACACCGAAATCTTGTTCATACATAACGATCGTAGCACGAGGGAAGTAGCAGAGGCATTTCATATCTTGAGAAAAGGAAACAGATGTGTCAGCCAGCATAAAGTAGCATTGTCCTCTAAGGAAATGAAGTTGCTAAACAGTGGATAGCACCGATAATCACCCGTGCCTTTAGGAGACATTTCATTACACGATAAGTGTATTTTTGACAAAGCGCATGCGCGCGCTTTCTTGACGCCCTGCCATGAAAAGCAGCGTGTTTTTCCAGTAAACGTAGTTACAAGTCAGCGCCGTGTGTGTCTACTCTCTGTTCTCGTCCTGTGTCCTTGCGCTGTTTTTATTACAAGATGCTTAACCAACTCGCCCAAACTGCCATTTTACTACACTCCAGTCAGCACGGCCTGCGGTTTAGACATCAAGTTATTCATTACAACTTGCTGTTTGCGGTTGGTGAGATAACTGGTGAATAATTCTGCTATTTGCCCTCTATAACCGTAATTACGAAGTTTATCAAGTAGGATGGTGTGATTAACGGTATCGAACGCCTTCTTAATGTCTAAATACACAACTATAGCTATCTTGTTTTAAAATTTCTGTTAGGACCTCTCCGGTGTGAAGCCGTGCTGACTGGCGCTCATTATAATATATTTGCTTACGAATTTCCTGACATGTGAACACAGACATTTTTCAAAAATTGTGTTAATAATACTGAGGACCGAAATTGGCCCGTAATTACTTGGTACTGACTGCTCTCCCTCTTTATGAATAGGCACCACTTTAGCGACCTTTAGCTTTTCAGGAAATGTTGAGCTCTGAATCAGTGATTAAACAGGTGTAATAAATGCACGGCTAATAAATCAATATTATCTTGAATTATTTTTACAGGGATTGTGTCGAGTCACTCCTGTGGATTCTCATACAGATGCACTTTCCAAAAATAAACAGAGAACGTCCATAAAAATGCCGTATTTAAACTGAAATTAAGCTGAAATCTCCTTTACAGTTAAACACGCCTTTCAATCCCAGTTATCTACAACCACAAAGTTGGAAGGAATAACTTACGACATCGAAAATGCTGTTTATCTAAAGGGTCAGTAAGGTGCTATCTTTCTAAACCTTTCTAAGGCATTTGAATTACTTCCTTATCAATACTATAGGGATTTAAATCAACGTAATTATAGAAACTGACTGCCTTTTGAGGAACTGTAAACAATGTGTTCTTAATATGCATGAATGATATCCATTTATGAGCTGACCCTGGGGTACCAATCTAACTCTTTGCGGATGACTGCATAGTGTATACAGGATCCAAAATTCCATACAAGTTTCCATACAAGATCAAAAGTTATATGAACGTTAAATGGATATCATCAATTCAAATTTCGTGCATTCATTGGGGAAAAAAAATGTTGTCAGAACAAGCAGTTGTCAGAACAAGCATGAGAAAGTGCCACTGCACAACCTGAGCTGGGAACAACGCATAAATAACAAAATTTAAAACTAGGGAGGCTCAGGGAAAGTTTAACTTCCCAGAAGAAGATTTTGCAATGCTTTTCCAGCTGTAAAACATTCGTGAGGCCAAGCCTAGAATAGACTGATATTTTTCGGAGACCTCACCAGAAATATTTATTAGGTAGGCAAATAAGAACAAAATTTAGAAACTATTCAAACATATCCAACCTACCTAGCTACCAAGTCTTACCTTGAGGCATCATCACCACAACCTGCCCACTGCGTTGTGAGCAAACTGCGTGGCAGTTAATTAATTGCTGGCAGACTCATGCTAGCAAGTGCAACGCAAGTCTCACAAGAAGCAAATACTGTTTTTGTTGTTCACAACTGTTACCTGAAAAGAAGGTCTTAACGGGAAAGTTGGTAACATGTGCGAAAAATGGGACTAAAGCAGCCAGCATCACATGCACTGGAGAGGTTGCTTTGCCTCCAAGAGCCTCCAAAGTAGGCAGGCAGCCTCTTTCGGTGACCTGTAGGTTAGGTTAGGTTAGGTTAGGTTAGGTTACGTTAGGTTACGTTAGGTTACGTTAGGTTACGTTAGGTTAGGTTAGGTTAGGTTAGGTTTGGTTTGGTTTGGTTTGGTTTGGTTAGGCTATGCTAGGCTATGCTAGGCTAGGCTAGGCTAGGTTAGGTTAGGTTAGGCTAGGCTAGGCTAGGCTAGGCTAGGCTAGGCTAGGCTAGGTTAGGTTAGGTTAGGTTAGGTTAGGTTAGGTCAGGTCAGGTCAGGTCAGGCAGTTCGGAACTTGAAGCCTCCCACGCTGGTCGTCTCTCTCTGGTGCTCCGCTGCGACCCCGCAAATCCTCAACAAGTTCTTAGAGCCCTCTTTTGTAATCTTACTACGGGTTCAAGATATGTTGGCACGTGTTGCCCCAAGATTCTATGCAGTAACATAACTGTGTATAAAAGCCAAATATAGTATACGGAGAACAGAGAATTGAAAACATTCTCCCGCTTTCAGGAGAATATGGCATCCAAACGCAAGTTTTTAACAAACTTGTTTTGTGTGATTTATCCAGTGCATATAAGAATCAAAATGCACACCTAGGTATTTAAAACTTGTACCATGTTGTACGGGCCGATTATTTACATGCACTATTTACTTGCATTGTAGTTTAAACTTCTTCCCCTGGAGCTAAGCACTGTGTATTTTGTTTTCTGAATATTAACAGTAAGCTGGTTGGTAGTAAACCACTTTAGGACCCTGACAAGTTCTTCGTTTATTTTCCTGTTTAGTTCTTCAATTCATTCTCCTATAAATACCAATGCCGTGTCATAAACATACATTAATGCTTGAGGATATTTTAAGGTTGATGGAGAGTCATTCACATACAGCGAAAAAGAGATCGGCACTCCAGTCAGCTTGTAATAAAAACAGCGCAAGGACACAGGACGAGAACAGAGAGTAGACACACACGGCGCTGACTTGCAACTACGTTTATTGGAAAAACACGCTGCTTTTCATGGCAGGGCGTCAAGAAAGCGCGCGCATGCGCTTTGTCACAAATACACTTATCGGGTAATAAAATGTCTCCTAAAGGCACTTAAATGTCTCCTAAAGCTGCCCCCACTTTGCCTACCTAACAAGGTAGGCAAAGTGGGGGCAGCTGTTCAAAGGAAGAGAGATGGAATGGGAAAGAAAACAGGGTGTAAAATTAACCATGCAAACAGGTTCGTCTCGTGTAAGGTTGCTGTGGTCTACCAGATTCATCTGTCCTGTGGCCGTACTTATATTGGCCAGACAGGTCGCTGCATTAATGTACGGCTTTTGGAGCACCAAAATTCTTTGGGAAAGTGTTCAACAAACTTGACCAAGCATTGTCTCGAGTGTAAGTGCACCCCGTTTTTCGTTGACACCGAAATCTTGTTCATACATAACGATCGTAGCACGAGGGAAGTAGCAGAGGCATTTCATATCTTGAGAAAAGGAAACAGATGTGTCAGTCAGCCGAAAGTAGCATTCTCCTCTAAGGAAATGAAGTTGCTAAATAGTGGATAGCACCGATAATCACCCGTGCCTTTAGGAGACATTTTATTACACGATAAGTGTATTTTTGACAAAGCGCATGCGCGCGCTTTCTTGACGCCCTGCCATGAAAAGCAGCGTGTTTTTCCAGTAAACGTAGTTGCAAGTCAGCGCCGTGAGTGTCTACTCTCTGTTCTCGTCCTGTGTCCTTGCGCTGTTTTTATTACAAGATGCTTAACCAACTCGCCCAAACTGCCATTTTACTACACTCCAGTCAGCACGGCCTGCGGTTCAGACATCAAGTTATTCATTACAACTTGCTGTTTGCGGTTGGTGAGATAACTGGTGAATAATTCTGCTATTTGCCCTCTATAACCGTAATTACGAAGTTTATCAAGTAGGATGGTGTGATTAACGGTATCGAACGCCTTCTTAATGTCTAAATACACAACTATAGCTATCTTGTTTTAAAATTTCTGTTAGGACCTCTCCGGTGTGAAGCCGTGCTGACTGGCGCTCATTATACTATATTTGCTTACGAATTACCTGACATGTGAACACAGACATTTTTCAAAAATTGTGTTAATAATACTGAGGACCGAAATTGGCCCGTAATTACTTGGTACTGACTGCTCTCCCTCTTTATGAATAGGCACCACTTTAGCGACCTTTAGCTTTTCAGGAAATGTTGAGCTCTGAATCAGTGATTAAACAGGTGTAATAAATGCACGGCTAATAAATCAATATTATCTTTAATTATTTTTACAGGGATTGTGTCGAGTCACTCCTGTGGATTCTCATACAGATGCACTTTCCAAAAATAAACAGAGAACGTCCATAAAAATGCAGTATTTAAACTGAAATTAAGCTGAAATCTCCTTTACAGTTAAACACGCCTTTCAATCCCAGTTATCTACAACCACAAAGTTGGAAGGAATAACTTACGACATCGAAAATGCTGTTTATGTAAAGGGTCAGTAAGGTGCTATCTTTCTAAACCTTTCTAAGGCATTTGAGTTACTTCCTTATCAATACTATAGGGATTTAAATCAACGTAATTATACTGTAAACAATGTGTTCTTAATATGCATGAATGATATCCATTTATGAGCTGACCCTGGGGTACCAATCTAACTCTTTGCGGATGACTGCATAGTGTATACAAGATCCAAAATTCCATACAAGTTTCCATACAAGATCAAAAGTTATATGAACGTTAAATGGATATCATCAATTCAAATTTCGTGCATTCATTGGGGAAAAAAATGTTGTCAGAACAAGCAGTTGTCAGAACAAGCATGAGAAAGTACCACTGCACAACCTGAGCTGGGAACAACGCATAAATAACAAAACTTGAAACTAGGGAGGCTCAGGGAAAGTTTCACTTCCCAGAAGAAGATTTTACAATGCTTTTCCAGCTGTAAAACACTCGTGAGGCCAAGTCTAGAATAGACTGATATTTTTCGGAGACCTCACCAGAAATATTTATTAGGTAGGCAAATAAGAACAAAATTTAGAAACTATTCAAACATATCCAACCTACCTAGCTACCAAGTCTTACATTGAGGCATCATCACCACAACCTGCCCACTGCGTTGTGAGCAAACTGCGTGGCAGTTAATTAATTGCTGGCAGACTCATGCTAGCAAGTGCAACGCAAGTCTCACAAGAAGCAAATACTGTTTTTGTTGTTCACAACTGTTACCTGAAAAGAAGGTCTAAACGGGAAAGTTGGTAACAGGTGCGAAAAATGGGTCTAAAGCTTCACATGCACTGGAGAGGTTGCTTTGCCTCCAAGCACCTCCAAAGTAGGCAGGCAGCCTCTTTCGGTGACCTGTAGGTTAGGTTAGGTTAGGTTAGGTTAGGCTAGGTTAGGTTAGGTTAGGTTAGGTTAGGTTAGGTTAGGTTAGGTTAGGTTAGGTTAGGTTAGGTTAGGTTAGGTTAGGTAGGTTAGGTTAGGTTAGGTTAGGTTACGTTACGTTACGTTACGTTACGTTAGGTTAGGTTAGGTTAGGTTAGGTTAGGTTAGGTTAGGCTAGGCTAGGCTAGGCTAGGCTAGGCTAGGCTAGGCTAGGCTAGGCTAGGCTAGGTTAGGTTAGGTTAGGTTAGGTTAGGTTAGGTTAGGTCAGGTCAGGTCAGGTCAGGTCAGGTCAGGTCAGGTCAGGTCAGGCAGTTCGGAACTTGAAGCCTCCCACGCTGGTCGTCTCTCTCTGGTGCTCCGCTGCGACCCCGCAAATCCTCAACAAATTCTTAGAGCCCTCTTTTGTAATCTTACTACGGGTTCAAGATATGTTGGCACGTGTTGCCCCAATATTCTATGCAGTAACATAACTGTGTATAAAAGCCAAATATAGTATACGGAGAACAGAGAATTCAAAACATTCTCCCGCTTTCAGGAGAATATGGCATCCAAACGCAAGTTTTTAACAAACTTGTTTTGTGTGATTTATCCAGTGCATATAAGAATCAAAATGCACACCTAGGTATTTAAAACTTGTACCATGTTGTAGGGCCGATTATTTACATGCACTATTTACTTGCATTGTAGTTTAAACTTTTTCCCCTGGAGCTAAACACTGTGTATTTTGTTTTCTGAATATTAACAGTAAGCTGGTTGGTAGTAAACCACTTTAGGACCCTGACAAGTTCTTCGTTTATTTTCCTGTTTAGTTCTTCAATTCATTCTCCTATAAATACCAATGCCGTGTCATAAACATACATTAATGCTTGAGGATATTTTAAGGTTGATGGAGAGTCATTCACATACAGCGAAAAAGAGATCGGCACTCCAGTCAGCTTGTAATAAAAACAGCGCAAGGACACAGGACGAGAACAGAGAGTAGACACACACGGCGCTGACTTGCAACTACGTTTATTGGAAAAACACGCTGCTTTTCATGGCAGGGCGTCAAGAAAGCGCGCGCATGCGCTTTGTCACAAATACACTTATCGGGTAATAAAATGTCTCCTAAAGGCACTTAAATGTCTCCTAAAGCTGCCCCCACTTTGCCTACCTAACAAGGTAGGCAAAGTGGGGGCAGCTGTTCAAAGGAAGAGAGATGGAATGGGAAAGAAAACAGGGTGTAAAATTAACCATGCAAACAGGTTCGTCTCGTGTAAGGTTGCTGTGGTCTACCAGAAAAATTCTTTGGGAAAGTGTTCAACAAACTTGACCAAGCATTGTCTCGAGTGTAAGTGCACCCCGTTTTTCGTTGACACCGAAATCTTGTTCATACATAACGATCGTAGCACGAGGGAAGTAGCAGAGGCATTTCATATCTTGAGAAAAGGAAACAGATGTGTCAGTCAGCCGAAAGTAGCATTGTCCTCTAAGGAAATGAAGTTGCTAAACAGTGGATAGCACCGATAATCACCCGTGCCTTTAGGAGACATTTTATTACACGATAAGTGTATTTTTGACAAAGCGCATGCGCGCGCTTTCTTGACGCCCTGCCATGAAAAGCAGCGTGTTTTTCCAATAAACGTAGTTGCAAGTCAGCGCCGTGTGTGTCTACTCTCTGTTCTCGTCCTGTGTCCTTGCGCTGTTTTTATTACAAGATGCTTAACCAACTCGCCCAAACTGCCATTTTACTACACTCCAGTCAGCACGGCCTGCGGTTCAGACATCAAGTTATTCATTACAACTTGCTGTTTGCGGTTGGTGAGATAACTGGTGAATAATTCTGCTATTTGCCCTCTATAACCGTAATTACGAAGTTTATCAAGTAGGATGGTGTGATTAACGGTATCGAACGCCTTCTTAATGTCTAAATACACAACTATAGCTATCTTGTTTTAAAATTTCTGTTAGGACCTCTCCGGTGTGAAGCCGTGCTGACTGGCGCTCATTATACTATATTTGCTTACGAATTTCCTGACATGTGAACACAGACATTTTTCAAAAATTCTGTTAATAATACTGAGGACCGAAATTGGCC
Source organism: Amblyomma mixtum (assembly GCF_055824585.1). Classification (NCBI taxonomy): domain Eukaryota; kingdom Metazoa; phylum Arthropoda; class Arachnida; order Ixodida; family Ixodidae; genus Amblyomma; species Amblyomma mixtum. The sequence continues at coordinate 200,175,813 of NC_143016.1, forward strand.
CGTAATTACTTGATTTTTACAGGGATTGTGTCGAGTCACTCCTGTGGATTCTCATACAGATGCACTTTCAAAAAATAAACAGAGAACGTCCATAAAAATGCAGTATTTAAACTGAAATTAAGCTGAAATCTCCTTTACAGTTAAACACGCCTTTCAATCCCAGTTATCTACAACCACAAAGTTGGAAGGAATAACTTACGACATCGAAAATGCTGTTTATGTAAAGGGTCAGTAAGGTGCTATCTTTCTAAACCTTTCTAAGGCATTTGAATTACTTCCTTATCAATACTATAGGGATTTAAATCAACGTAATTATACTGTAAACAATGTGTTCTTAATATGCATGAATGATATCCATTTATGAGCTGACCCTGGGGTACCAATATAACTCTTTGCGGATGACTGCATAGTGTATACAAGATCCAAAATTCCATACAAGTTTCCATACAAGATCAAAAGTTATATGAACGTTAAATGGATATCATCAATTCAAATTTCGTG
>NC_143016.1:200408813-200431313 GCF_055824585.1 Amblyomma mixtum
TTCACGTAAACCTGACTTACAATGCTTTAGAATTGGCGCTAGTACATTACAGAAGAGTCAATTAGGTTTCTTCCCACACATCATACTTCATTCAATTTTGTTGTGCCGCCGCGGTGGCTCAGTGGTTATGGTGCTTAGCTGCTGACCCGAAAGACGCGGGTTCGATCCCGGCTGCGGCGGTTGAATTTATTTGGAGGAGAAATTCTAGAGGCCCGTGTACTGTACGATGTCAGTGCACGTTAAAGAACCCCAGGTGGTCGAAATTTCCGGAGCCCTCCACTACGGTATCTCCATAGCCTTAGTCGCTTTGGGACGTTAAACACCATAAACCAAACCAATCAATTTTGTTGTCTCATAAACTGGGCGCCATTCTCCCACTTTCCAGCGCAGACAGCTTCGGATGGGTAAACCTACGCTCTAGGCTATCTGGTTGGTTTGGTTTATGGGGTTTAACGTCCCAAAGCGACTAAGGCTATCAGAGACGCCGTAGTGGAGGGCTCCGGAAATTTCGACCACCTGGGGTTCTTTAACGTGCCCTGACATCGCACAGTACACGGGCCTCTAGAATTTCTCCTCCAAAAAAATTCAGCCGCCGCAGCCGGGATGGAACCCGCGTCTTTCGGGTCAGCAGCCGAGCACCATAACCGCTGAGCCACCGCGGCGGCTCGCTAGGCTATCTCATTTTGTCTGAAAAAAAGAAAGTGTGCCGGGTTGCAAAAAAAGTGGGGCTGAACCGAGCTCCGAACCGGTTCGGAACGGTTCCTTTGAATCGTTCCGGTTCGGGTTCAGTTCCAAGATGGCGAATAAAATATGGGTTCGGTTCGTCGGCTCCGGTTCCGGGTGGAAATTCGGTTCCGGTTTCGGGTTCAGGTTAGGTTCCGGTTCGACACCCTGCCCAAAACTAGCAAGGCTAGAACCGTTTATCCCCCTGATTAACAAGTACAAATAATACACCTGTGCTTAAGAATACACTTGAAAATCACCTTTTGTGAAGTTTTGAAAATCTCTTTTGTATACGTGTACGTAATATTCTATATTTCAGTGTTTTCGTTGTTATGACTGTCAAGATGCTACAAATGAATTTCGGGCTCCTGCCGCGCTATTTCTTGTCACATTGCAATTTTCCTTCGTGTTCATTACATATGCGTTTGTATCCTTTGTACCTTTGTGCTTGTCATCAACAGATGTCAACTCGAAATTTGCAATCCCTTCTCTTGCGTTGTCTTGTGCGAGTTTTTACTGATGACTCTCTTAGTCCCTCCCCTCTCTAATGCGCAGAGTACCTTAAGGGCAGAAAAAAACGAAATTAAATTTAACGTTCATTTGCACTGCACGGCACATAAATACCCCCGAAAGGAGAAGATTGGATAGTCGTCGCCGTAGCTGAGTTGGTAGAGCACGGGACGCGAAATTCGAAGGCAGTGGGTTAGGATCCCACTGGCAGATTGTGGTTGTATTTAAGGCGAAAGCCTTCGATGTCTCATACTGTCGTCAGCAGCCGTGTCGGCAGACTTGTCCGCATTTTAAAAAGAATCTGCGTCGAGGTTTGGAATCGAACCAGGGCCTTTCGCATTTGAAGCAGAGACGCTACCACTCCGCCAGGAAGGCTCTTTTTTTTCTTTATTGCATGGAAGAACTTCCGTAGAAAGGAGGAAAACTTCAATCAGACTGGTTCGCGTCTCAAGTTACCGGGCTGCTTAATAGGAGCCCGCCATAGACCTAACTCAACACTGCATCCCCATCAAAACATCAAAATTCAGGGAGGCACACACATGCATCTAGGCACGGCAGCCAGCTTGGAGGTTCTTCGCGTGCAGCATATACACTCCTCACCAAAGCACACTGTTCACGAAACACAGATTTGGACGATCTTGGTGGCTCGGCATTTCTGTCCATCATACGGCTTTTCCAAAGACTGAATAGTCCCATCAACATAAACAGATCATAAGGCATAGCAGAGTTTTTGTCAACAGGCAGAAATCTAATAGTGTATGGTGTAATTTCAATGTCCTTCTTAAGAGTTCGTTGTAGTATGTCCCAAAAGAACATGGCATCACGGCACAGGATGAAGCAATGATCAATTGTCTGAGGCACGTTACACAGACGGCAATTCACATTCCAGGGTGCAAACATCCCCTTGTCATTAAGAAATGTCTTGACAGGCAGCGTCGCTGTGTGTAGTTTCAAAAAGAACGTTTTAGCGGCTGTCTGAATGCACATCCGCCTAACACGCTTTAGAACACTGATGTCCAAAGACCCCAGATAAGGCTGCCGATACAATGGTGTAGGGAACAAAGACTCAGTGAGGGCCTGGGTCATCTGTTTTCTCGAGAGGCTATGCAGGTAACCTAAAGAGAAGCGCACAGTGAGGAAATTGAAAGTGTCGGCAACCTCCTTAAGGAATCCCCATAAAGTCCCCTCACAAGCCTGCACAGTCGGTGCGAATAAGTAAGGGAAATGAAAACTAAGCCGCCTAATGAGCACAGCTACCAGAAACGGGTGGTTTGTCGATTTTAAAAAGAAAAAAACGGGAAACAAGTTGATGCACGAACAGGTGAACAAGACCCACTCCACCACCCTCTAAGGGAAGGAACAAGTTGTCTCGCCTCATGGGCTCCCATTGAGAGCGCCAAACGAATGTTGCAAATATTCTGTGTATTGCTTGCACCTTCCTCCTCGCACAATGCAGGACTTGAAGGACATACGCGAGCTTTGCAAACAAAAATATGTTACAGACCTGTGCCCTCGCAAACACTGAGAGTTCCCTACCCATCCAAGCCTGTGTTGGCCGCCGTAGAGTTACAATTTGTGAATCCCAGTAGGCTGTACTGTTGCGAACTGGGCGCAGCGGAACGCCTAGGTACTCAAGAGGGCTACTGTCCCAGCATATGCCACCGAACTGGCTTCGCCTAGTTCCCCAATAACCCAACCAAAAACCTTTGGATTTCTCTAAATTAAGAGCCGCGCCTGATACAACACAGAACTGTTTAGTCAAGTTTAGAGCCTCAAGTACACTCTTTTTGTCAGAACAAAAGAGGGCGACATCATCAGCATAGGCTAAAACTTTAACTTCACATTGAGCCAGAGAGAAACCGCGGATAGCTGCGCTGTTACTTATACTGAGACAGAGGGGTTCCAGATATAGGGCAAACAACAATGGAGACAGTGGACATCCTTGACGAACAGATGCTTCCAGTGGTATTGGTTTCGTTAGCTCCTGATTAACAATAACCCTTGTATAGGAGTTCTTATAGCACAGCCTTATGCCTTTGAGCAAGACGTCACCAATATTAGCATACTCCAAGACCACGAACAAGAAATCGTGCCGAACTTTATCAAACGCCTTCGCCAAGTCAATTTGAATCAGAGCTACTTGGCCTGTCTCATCTGATACTGTCTCTAATACTGAACGTGCAATATGGATATGTGTTTTAATACTGCGGCCTCTAATACCACAGACCTGATGCGAACCTACCAAGTCCATAATGACTAGCTGCAGACGACTGCTAATAACCTTGGCACAACTTTTGTAATCAACATTGCAGAGGGAAATTGGACGATATCCCTCAACAATTTTCAACCGATTAGTATCTTTGCTTTTGGGAATTAATATTGTGTGCCCAGAATAGAAAGTGGGAGGCAGGACACTCACATCATAAGATGCTTGGAAAACTTCCATCAAAACAGGCACTAGGCAAGGCGAAAAGGTTTTATAGAATTCGCTAGTAATACCATCTGGCCCTGGAGATTTCTGGCTCCGCAGGGCAGAAATGGCTGATTGAATTTCATGAAAAGTGATAGGTTCCTTCACTATAGCACACTTCTCATCGTCAAGTCGAGGGAAGTTTCCGAGTAAGGGACTGTAATCGAAACCCTTATTTGGATCTTCGCAACTGCCAAACATCTTTCGATAATAGTCAAAGAAAGCAGCAAGAATACCAGGCGCATCGTTGTATGTGCAATCACCATACTGAATTTCCAATATTTCCTTCGCAAGAGCATTCTCTTTTTCACCACTCAGGGCCCGACGAGAAGGTTGCTCATCAAGAAACCTTCGGGACCTAGATCGTATCAAGGCCCCCTTAGATCTTTCTGTCGCAAATTGTTGAAGCTCTGCTTTTACGTTATAAATCTCTTCGAGATAGGCACCGGGCTTATCCTCTCTAGCTCATGTAGCTCCGTTAGGGTACGCCCAAGCTCACGAAGGTGGTGTCTCTTCAGGAAAGCGATTCTTGCTGAGGCCTCAATTGCCAAGTTTTTGATCTCCTGTTTAAACAAATCCCACTTTTGAAAAACGGACAGATCACGGCGTGACCATACGTCTTTCAAACAAGTAGGTACAGCACGCTGAAAGATTTCGTCTGAGAGCAGACAGTTATTCATCTTCCACAACTCCCATCGAGGGTGAAGTACATGCCGAGTGTACCTCCCTATCTGAAGAGACACCATACAGTGGTCACTGAAGAAGATCGGCCGCACCCAGTAGCCAAACACACTTGCTAACGCGTCTACAGAAACGTAAATTCTGTCAAGGCAAGCATTAGAGGAAAACTGAAAATGAGTGAAATGCATACTGTCGCCTTTTTCCTGTCCCACGTCCACAAGACTATATTCAGAAACCAAGTCGGTAAGTAATGCAGCACTAGGGTCGTATCTCTTACATACCACTGATCGGTCCTCATCCCTACAAACGCAATTAAAATCTCCCAACAATATAATTTTGCGGTCCGTGCACAAATGTTCAACTAATGACAGAAAGAAAAGCCTTCTATCGCGCTGCTTTGTGGGGGCGTAAACACAAATAATCCGCCACTGTACACCTGAAATTGTGAGATCACAGCATATAAGTCGCCCCTCGTCATCTATGCAATAAGACATGGCTGTTATCTCTAGCGTGTTCGCCAGGAATAGCATACAACCTCCTGATAAGCCTCTCGCGTGGCTAACAATAATGTTGTATTCCGACAAAAAAGGCTCCAGAGCAGCTGCTGTATCTTCATCAGAGGACAACTTTGTTTCCTGGATAGCGGCCATACGCACACTCCATTTGTTTAAGAGATGCCGTACCTGCTGTTGCCTCCTACGATTACGCATACCCCTAACGTTAAGGGTAGCGACTTGATATGCTGCGACGCTCGCCATTTTTTGTGCCAGTCTTAACAAACGCCATCCCCTGGAATGGGGTGGCCCGCCTCCAAATTGGCAGCCTCTCGGGCAGACATCGCCCTCCTCTTTAACGCCACCCTTCCCGTGGCCTCTACACATTGTGCCTTGTGGTCAGCGCCATCGATACACACCTCGTCAGCATCTGCTGGACGTTTCAAAGGTGCGGTGCTGTCCATGTCTTCCTCTGAAACAGCCAAGGCCTCGGCCCACGAACCCGAGGGGAGCACATCACTCGCTGCCACACTAACAGCCGACAGAGAACCGGACACGCCAGAGATCGACGCCACACACGGCTCACCGTTACCCTTCAACGACGAAGCAGAATCAGCAACAGAGGAGGATCGGCGAGCATTCACTGGCTGTATCGCCTCGTCTGACTCCACAGGAGGCATATCTGGACGTTGGCCTGTGGCGACGAGGTGTTCCTGTGCAGCAAGCACAGCAGTCTCTGTAGCGCTCACGGGGGGGGGGGGGGGGGGGGGGCGGGTCCGGCGGTTTTCGTTCTGGAGGCGCGGATGCTAGATGGCCAGTCGCTTGAAATTCCGTGTTGATTTGAGGTGTTGAAGCCTTCTGTTCCCTATCTATTCGATGCTCACGACTTAGTTGTCCGGTCGCGTCGACAACCTCAGACACATCCATGATGTGTTCTGATGCCACGTCATCTTCCCGTGACCACTGGCCTTGACGCAGCCTGTCAGCGTACCTCAAGACACAGTTCTCCGCAGTATGGCCAAAGCGTCGGCACTGGGTGCACCGAGGCGTGCGACACTGGCGCCGTACATGCCCAACCCGGCTGCATCGGAGGCACAGTGGAGGTCTCCCTGGGATAAGGACTAATGCCTGCACTCCATAAACATTAAGTGTGTGTGGGATTGTGCTTGCTGACACTCCATCCTTGAGTGTGAGGGAGATTTCACGGTTCGACGTTTCCATATGCTCCATCCCTGGGCACCGCCACTTTTCACGCTCCACAGACTGAATCGTGCCATAAGGCTCTAATGCTTCCACAATCATCCGGTGTTCCATATAGCGGGGAAGCCAAAGGAGCTTAACCTTGACGTTCTTAGTATCCGGGTCAAACACCATGCACCGCAGTCCTTTGACAGGAAACTCCGCTTTGTTAACAAGCTTCTGTTTGGAAGAACTACTCTCGCAGGTAACCATCCACACGTGGCTCATTTGGTATTGACCAATGCGCAAAATTTCCCGGAGATCCAATATCTGTGCGAGTGCGTCACGGAAGTCAGGAGCTCGGTACGGGCGACCCTTAAGGTCAGCATGCAGGAAAATGGTATTAAGGACAACATTACCGGTAGGCAATCGGGGAAGTACAACTTTGTACGAGTCCGTAGTGTCCTGAGACGTCGCTAGACCTCGGCCAACGGCCGATGCGCTGTTTCCAGCAAGGAGCACGTTGAAGCACAGCCGCACAGGTTTGAGCGTGAGTAAAGGTGCATCTAGTGAATACATGGCTCTCGTAAATGAAATATACCAAAATAAAAAATAAAAATAAGAAAAGGAACAAAAATAAACAGTAAAATAAAATAAAAATATAAAAAAAAAACAAAATAAAAAATAAAGTGAAAAATTAAATGGGAAACATAAAATATGAAAAAAAAACTGTGAGCCAAGAATAGGTTTCGTTTTGCGGCAATTTAGAGACGCAAAGTGCCCCTGAGTTTTTTTCTCCTGCTTCCTAATAAAATATTAGTTACTTCAACTATTGATCTCCCATTGATAAACATCGCCAAATTGAAAGAATTAGAGGTCCTTACTCTCCTTTGTTTGGGAGACTGTTGGCGTCCGTCGTGTAGGTCATAACGACCACCTCTTTTTTTTTTCTTCCCTGGTCTGTTCAATAGCTTAACGACGGCCGTGGTTCTGGCTGTCTTAGTGTCATAGGTAGCAAAAGAGGACTTTCGCGCACCTACCGCCCCCCATCGTTCGATCACGTTTCACGTGTGGCACTCGGGGTAATAGAGGACGTACTACGTCCGCTCCTGTGGACGAGTGTGGTGCTGGTGAATACTCTCAAGGCTTGGTTGCACTGCCCATAATTACCACCGAAAGCAGAAGATTGGACAGCTGTCGCCATAGAAATATGCAGATAGTGGCTTCAAATCCCACTGGCAGATTGTGGTTGTTTTTGTTCTGATTTCTATTTAATTATTAATTATTTAAACGGTTCATTTTCCACTGATCAACGCCACAAAGCAGAAAAAAATCCCCTATATCTGACATGATAAAATGCCGGCAAAAGAGCACTCTCCACACGAGACATGGTACAGTACGAGCGCAAACTGACAACTAATTTTGATCGTAGAACGCGCCACTATGTAGAGAAACAGAAAAAAAAGCATGCGCTGTCAATACCGCGCATGTTACAAACTATAGACAGCAAGGCCGAATCTTACAACTTCTTATCAAGAAAGGCCATTTCACTGTTTTACAGCTCAGCAGAAGAATCGTCGATACAATCACGCTCATTTTTCTTTATGATATAGGCTTCCATCAGTTCTGGAAAATGTTTAGTTGGGCTAGTTGGTATGGATGTTTAATAAAACAGCGCAAAAGACGACGCACCAGAGAAAGGAGAACACAGGACTGCGCTCGTCCTCTGTTCTCTTTTCCGTCGTTTTTTGCGCTGTTTTATTAAGCATCCATCAGTTCACGTGCGATTGTGCTGCGGCTCTTGCTCAGAATTCTCCTTTCACCCAGCAGCGGCCTGCAGTCCCGGCAAGTCAGAGAATGTTCAGGCAAGTTTGAACCCACCCCAGTTGATAACGATAGGTCATGTTCCCGTGCACGATCGTTAACGCAGCGTCCAGTCTGGCCTACGTACTTTTTACCACAAGTTAATGGTACCTCTTATATGAGAGCGACGGCGCGTTCCCCAAAATGCTTAGCGTGCTTCTTGCCACAAGAACTTTCCTATGCTCCTTGTTTGGTGATGCGGGGGCATAGCTTTACCCGCTTGAAAGCTGCAGTAAACACCATTGGCACCCTGAACTTACCCCGCAACATTTATGTTGTGGGACGCCCATAACAAAAGGTTTGGTTTGGTTTGGTTTATGGGGTTTAACGTCCCAAAGCGACTAAGGCTATGAGAGACGCCGTAGAGAAGGGCTCCGGAAATTTCGACCACCTGGGGTTCTTTAACGAGCATCGACATCGCACAGTACACGGGCCTCTAGAATTTCGCCTCCATCAAAATTCCACCGCCGCGGTCGGGATCGAACCCGCGTCTTTCGGGTCAGCAGCCGAGCACCATAACCACTGAGCCACCGCGGCGGCCCCATGACAAAAGGAGCGCGAAAACAAGACGACGGACGGAGACAGAACAAACACCACGAGCGCTCGTGATGTGTGTTCTGTCTTCGTGCATCGTCTTTTTTTTTGGCCCTCCTTTTGTCATTTATGAGAGATGTTGACTTGCCAAACCTTCCACCTTTATGCACATAAACACCATACATAAACACCATGAACAACATACAAATATTGCAAACGCGAAGAAAACTTCAGCGATTGAAATTTTTTTTCCTACTCAAAAATAACAATCTCTCCATGAGCCCTGATTTCTTTCTTAAGCCGATCACAACCCGACTAACACGACATCGTCACACGGAATCACTAACACCGTACAGCGCTAGAATCAATGCTTTTAAATACTCTTTTTTTTCCCCCACAAAATAACTCAATGGAATGAACTCCCCCCTGAGGTTGTAAACAGCATCGATGCCATTAACAAAATTGCTTATTGATAATTGCTGAGTTGTTTTTCCTTGTTCTTCACTATGTTCTATTACTGATATGTTAGTTTCTTCCATGTTATTTGCCGCGCTTCTTTTTATGCTATTTTGCCCCTACAGCTTAGACCTATCTTTGGGTCTGCAGTATTCTATAAATAAAAAATAAAATAAAATAAATACGGAGTCGCTATCGGCCTGCCTTTGCATTCCGACCTTTTTGCAGACTTTTCCTTTCATCCTTTCGCGCAATTTTACCATGTCAGAGTAATTCACCAGCTAGCCCGACAGCTCGTTCTACTTAAAGATCTCTATGCTCCACGGTTTCGGTGACTGCTGGCTTCCGTTTATTGCAGAAGTCAGCAATAAAAAGTAAATAAACCATCGTGATTAATACGTTAGCGTTAGAAGTATCCGTGCAAACGAAAATGGTGATGGCCGTAACGCGTGACGTGCGTGGAACCTTCTGAAAAATTCAGGGGGCACTTTGACTGTCTAAAGTGCGTAGAGGCGAAAGCCTTTTCCGCACCACTTTGACTGCTTCTGGGGCACTGGTGGCGTCACATATAATTGAGTACTAATTACTAAGTGATGACGAATCACTAATTAACGGTTAATTACTGAGTAATGTCTGAATGCTAATTAACTGCTAATTAATGACGCTTAAGCTTCGCCTTTAGGAGCGGAACACGACGGCGTGTTTGTAGCGCTGCCAGGGAGTCCACGGAACAGAACGCCACCACCCGTTCGGTGCGATTGATTGATTACAAACATCTTTATTTCTTCAATGTTCTCAGAGCATGTGGGTGGGCCGCCTAGTCCGGTAGTCCACTGGCTGCTGCTGCTGCGCTGGCCCTCCCCACCAGCCAGTGCTGACGGTCAGGATCATCGCTGAGCAGAATAGCCTCCCACAGCTCCTCCGAGGGGATGGGAATGGGGTCAACGAAGGGATTATATTGGCATGCCCACACCATATGGTAGAGGTTACCTACCGCTCCACAATGTGGACACTGCGGAGAGTACAGTGTAGGGTACCACTGGTATAATTTAGCTGTTGTTGGGTATGTGTTGGTTTGTAGTCTCCTAAGGGAGTTCTCTTCTAACTTGTTGAGGGATTTGTGTGGTGTTGGGTACTCCTTTCTGGCTGTTCTGTATGGCGCAAGATTGTCAGCATACACTGCTAAGCCTATTAGGTCGCGGCACCTTTCATGGTCATCAGGGGGAGACGCCCGGTATAGAAGAGCTCGGGCATGCCTGTGGGCGGCTTCGTTTCCTCCTGGTAGTTCCAGGTGACCGGGGAACCAGATGACTGAGACCTGGTTGGGTGGATGCTTAGTCAGCAATGACAACCCTGACTTGTGAATTAATCCGTTATTGAAGTTGCGACAGGCGTTCTGGGAATCAGTGAGCACAACGGCGTTGGGGTTAGATGCTACAGCTAATGCAATAGCTGCCTCCTCTGCGTGAGTGGGGTTAGATGTTTTCACTGAGGCGCAGTTTTTTCACTATCGACCCTGAAGGCGTTGAGACCACAATAGTCATGACTCCATTCTTTGGTCCTGCTGCGTCCACGTAAAGGGTGTTAATTTCCTTGTCCCATTTCTTCTGCAGGGCTTCACCTCTTGCTTTCCTCCTCTCGGTGTTATATGCGGGATGCATATTCCGCGGAATGGGGTGCACGTTTATGCGTCTTCTCACATCGCATGGGACCTCTTCCCTTTGGTCCATTGTATAGGGCAGATTAACATGGATTTTATCGAGCAGTTCTCTGCCGTGTTTTGTAAGTGCGAGCCGATTCAGTTGTGAGAGCCATTGTGCTTCCCACATCTCTTTGAGGGTATTATGTACTCCTAGAGCCATGAGCTTTGCCGTTGGCGTGGAGTTCGGTAGGCCCAGTGCCGTCTTGTAGGCTTTCCTGATGAGTACCTCCAACTTTTCAATTTCCGACCTGGAGAGGTTAAGGAATGCCGTCCCGTACATTATCCGAGAGATCACGAAAGCTTGCACTAAGCGGATGGTGTCCCTTTCCTTCATGCCATGGTGTTTATTTCGGATACGATGTCAGCGCACGTTAAAGAACCCCAGGTGGTCGAAATTTCCGGAGCCCTTCTCTCCGGCGTCTCTCATAGCCTCAGTCGCTTTGGGACGTTAAACCCCAATAAACCAAACCAAACCAAACCGATGTATCATGCGGAGGATTTGCTCGGTGGATGTTTTAAGCCTCTTCATAGTGGTGGTGTTCAGTCGCCCCTGCGGGATATACTGCCCTAGGATCTTGATCTCCGTGCGTTTCTGTACTGGGTGGTTCTCTATATACACCGAGATGTTCCGCGCTAGGGGTGTCCTCGGGTTCTTCAGGATTAGCAACTCGGACTTTTCCGGCGCACACTGGAGGCCTCTCTCCCTGGCGTACCGGTCCACCGTGTCGGCTGCTGCTTGAAGACGCTTCTCGATCTCGGCGTCACTCCCCGAGTTGCACCAGACAGTGATATCATCCGCATACAATGTGTGATGCCGGGGATTTCTGAAAGAAGGCCTGGTAGATCTTTCATAGCCAAATTGAACAAGAGAGGTGACAGTACCGCCCCTTGCGGAGTTCCCCTCGGGCCTAGAGTGATGGGATCTGATTTTATTCCACCGAAGTTTATAGTGGCTTGCCAGGCTTATAAGAAGTTTTTGATATAGTTGTAGGTTCTTGCGCCACAGTTGATATCGGCGAGGCTTTGCAGGATGTTTTTATGTAGAACGTTATCGAACGCTCCTTTCAAATCAAGTGCCAGGATGGCCCTTGTCTGTGACTTGGGAGGTGTCTCAAGGAGGTCATTGTACAGGTACAAGAGGGCATCCTGCGTCGATAGGTGAGGGCGAAAGCCGAATTGAATATTAGGTAGGAGGTTGTTTTTTCTAAGTATCTACTCAGTCTCGTGTTGATGACCCTCTCTATGAGCTTCCCCAAACACGAGGTCAGCGATATCGGTCTTAGATTATCCAGTTTAAGGGGTTTGTTCGGCTTCGGAATGAACCGAACCTCGGCTGTCTTCCAGGATATTGGTAACGTTCCTGTAGCCCAATGCTGTTCGTTGACGCATTCCACCAGCGAGGCGATGCCTTGCACTTTGAATACAACGCTTTTTGAGGAAAGGAAATGGCGCAGTAATTCTCTGTCATCTCGGTGGACACCTGAACCGCAGCGTACAGGAAGGGAGGAAGTGGGAGTGAAAGAAGAAAGACAAAGAGGGCCCGTAATGAAGAAAATGAAAATTGTATTTGAGGAAAGGAAATTACGCAGTAACTGTCTTACGTATCTCGGTGGATACCCGTCATATTTCAGTCGGGCACTTTTGTGACCTAAAGTGCGGTCACTGATGTGTGGTTAAGATGTTAAGCTTCGCCTATAAGAGTGGAACGCGACAGCGTCTTGCAACGCTGCCAGGGAGTCCATAGAACCATAAGCCTCGTGTCCGCGATTTTTCGCCTCGTGTCCGCGAATTCAGAAAAAAGCTATGGGAATACGGGAAACCAAGAAAATATTGGGGTGAAAAAGTGTCGCTGGTTTTCAACAAACTAGATAAACGGTGAATTGTACTTTTGGGACAACGAGAAATGTGAAGTGTCACCAATTGCAGCTCATCCGGTTACACCGGTACCTTTACTAACCGAGGCAAAAAAACCAAAACACAAGTACACGGGCTGTATACGCACGCACCGTCCACAACGTCCCAAATAACTTTCGTGAACATTAATGCGCGTAGTATTATCAATAAGCTCGGTCCCTTGGAATCTTTATTATTAGGTTTAAAGCCAGAATTCATGGCTATAACAGAAACTTGGCTGACAAGCGAAATCAAAGCCTTTGAAGTAATTCCCCCCAACTACTCCATAGCACGCACGGACAGGCTGATGCGAGGCGGAGGCGTGGCATTAGTGATAAGAAAAGATATACATTTCGTTACGTTACCTGAAGTTGAGGGGGTTGAAGTAATTTTTTTCAAACTCTGCTTTTCTGATTCTGCAATCGTTGTGGGTTGCGTCTATCTTAGTCCTTGTTCTGATCCTATCATACTTCATTCATTGTATAAGTATATGCAACATCATGTTAAGGGGGTGAGACTAATACTTTTAGGGGATTTAAATCTTCCTGATATTAACTGGAATACACTGCACCACACCTCACTCAATCTTCCTGATATTAACTGGAATACAATGCACCATACCTCACCTTGCGCTGATGTTGTTTTTGATATAATGCTTTCTTTTAACCTCTCGAAAATTGTAACAGATCCCACACGTGTGCAAGGAACCAGCTCTAATGTTTTAGATTTAGTTTTCCTGAGTAGTCACTTCTCCTGTGGAGAAACAAAGGTTGAAATTTTAAATGGCCTGTCTGATCACAAACTTGTAATGTGTTCTGTCCCGCATCACTATCGTGCCCCTTGTTTTCCATCTACAATAACGTACCCAGACTACAACCGAGCTGACGACACTACCATGCTTGATACTTTATCACACGAACTAACACCATTTCAGCAACTCTCAGATGCCATAAATACTGACATAGAAACATTGTGGCAGATATTCAAAAACGTGTCATATTGCGTTACTAATTATGTGCCAACCAAGACTAAGAGAATACGCAAACGTAATCCATGGATAACTCGAACCGTAATTCATGCCAAGCGAAAAGTTCGACGGCTGAAAAAAGTGCAGAAACGCCATCCATCACCAAAAATAATTGAAAAAATAAACTCGGCCATCACTGATTTGAAAACCAAAATAAAAACAGCTAAAACATTTTACTTTACTAATACGCTGACTCGTTTCTTAAAAGATGCTCCCCAAAAGTTCTGGCGTCACGTGAACCCTAAATCACGAAAAGATAACCAAGCTTCTCCAGAGGAAAACAGAAATATTGCAACCACGCTGAATACCTACTTTACTTCTATTTTCACTACAGACAACGGAATTAAGCCTCGTATTAGTTTTTGCTCAGGAAATAAATTAGAGCCCCTTACTGTAACAGAAACAGGAGTCTTAAACCTCTTATTAAACTTGGACACAAAGAAAGGATCAGGACCTGATGGAATCTCTAACATTTTCTTGCGTAGATATGCCGAATGGGTAGCAAAATATTTAGTAATACTTTTTAAAAAGTCATTGTCATCGCACACCATTCCTAAAGAATGGAAAATAGCTAAAGTGACACCTATACACAAAACAGGAAGCATATCAGATCCCTCAAATTTCAGACCAATTTCACTAACAAGCACTGTATGCAAGTTACTAGAGCACATTATCTTAAAGCACACAACAACCTATTTAAAGGAAAATCAAATTTTAATACATTTTCAGCACGGCTTTCCGAAAGGAGTTTCTACAGTCACACAACTAATCGAACTTACACATGACATATCCTTCGCTATTGATCAACAGAAACAAATTGATCTCATTTTCTTAGACTTTTCGAAAGCTTTCGACCGCGTATCACATTCCAAGCTTATTATGAAACTTAATGCAACCCTTGGAGCTGGCCCTATAGTAGATTGGATCGCTGATTATTTGACTGACCGTAATCAATTCGTCGAAATTAACAATGCTAAGTCCGAAACAGCTAATGTTACATCCGGCGTGCCACAAGGAAGTGTTCTTGGCCCAGTATTATTTTTAATTTTTATAAACGACTTACCTACTAGTATTTCTCACAATATTAAACTCTTTGCCGACGACTGTGTACTTTACCAGAAAATTAACTGCGTCAATGGCTATATAGCTTTAAAGAACGCTTTAACAGCAGTGACCAAGTGGTGTGAAGAATGGCAGATGACTATTAATGTTAAAAAATCAGTTTCTTTATCCCTAACCAGAAAGATACACCAATCAAATTTCCAGTACACATTAAGCAACATTCCTCTTGATTCGGTGTCCGAATATAAATATTTAGGCATAACACTGACCTCTGACCTCAGATGGGATTCTCATGTTAACAATGTCACATCAACCGCCTTAAAACAGTTATTTTTCATACATGTGTTGCTCGATTTCTTTGCCTCAATCTATCGAAAAGGTGAAACAGCTTATTTGCTGCGCTCAAATTTCGCATTAGGAAGTAACGTAATCGTCGGTAATTTTTTCATTAACAGACGCCTCAAACTAGCACCATCAGAAACAAAGCTCCCAGCGTATAACACATATGTCAGACCAATTCTAGAGTATGCTAATGTTGTTTGGTTTCCTTTCACTAACAAGCTTACTAAACAAATAGATGCAGTGCAGAGGAAGGCGGTCAGATGTATATTTAATAAACACAGGTTGACAGACTCACCAACAGAACACCTCAAACACGCAGGACTACTAACCCTTCAAAACAGAGCAAAACTAGCGCGCCTTAAAACCATGTATCAACTCGTACACAATCAATTAAAAGTCGACACTTCAAGATACATATCAAAATCACAAACGCGACAAACACGTAATAAACACATACACACTCTAAACGAGTTTTCATTCCGTACTGACACTTTCAAATATTCATACTTCCCTCGTGCTATACGTGAATGGAACACCTTGAACACATCCATTGTTAGTAATCCATCATTAAATTTCTTTAGCACACGTGTGGAAAATCAACTACTTATATCTTAGTATTTATTGAGTTCATATATGTCATTACGAAGTTATTCCTTCCGTTTGTGTTTTCACTTGTGGTATTATTTGTCCGCCAAAATCTTGTCACATGCTCCTCATTCTGGTTTATTTGTTATACGTATCTTCTAATGTATAATCTTGTGTCATATTTTTTATGTACTTTGATTAATTACCATTGTAATTTTTTTGTGTGCCTCTGTACTTTTGAATGCCCTACCTGTTACGATCGCTGATGGGATTGACAGTATCGAATAAATAAATAACAAATAAATAAATATTATTTGGAGACCTCACCAGAATATTTAATAGGCAAATTAGAACGAATTTAGAAACTATTCAAACATATCCAAGAAAACAGACCTTCACTCCCGGCCTAGCTGAGCGTAGAGTTTTTGTACCTGCTTTATCACGGACGCTTCTACATGACAAAAGCAGAATACCTTCAGGAACCATTCTGCCACTCCTCGAAAACTAACAGTGCGAAATCCATCACTTCTCAAACAAATATCCTGGTTCCCGTTAGTAAGGTATCTCTTAAAAGAACAATAGAAAACACTTCACCATCTAGTGTTGTGAACTGTACCTCAGCCGAATCCTTTAGAGAATGTTAATCACCTTGAATTGACATCATTACCATCCGATACCCCTGTGATCACAAATTGTTATCCGCTATTGACATTTTCCTACCTTGCATCTACTCCTGCGTGGGTTCATTACCCTGAGTGTTTATTTGCAACTAAAAAATAAATTGTAAGACGGGAATTTATTAAAGGCA
Organism: Amblyomma mixtum; assembly: GCF_055824585.1. Classification (NCBI taxonomy): domain Eukaryota; kingdom Metazoa; phylum Arthropoda; class Arachnida; order Ixodida; family Ixodidae; genus Amblyomma; species Amblyomma mixtum. Next base: position 200,425,143 of record NC_143016.1, read on the forward strand.
CTGGGACCTTATTGAAGGAGCAGGGCGGCAACAGTCTGCGGTCAGCCAAAGCGAGCCCAAAGCACGCGCAGCGATGGCACTGCCGCCGCTGCACAGAATGTTCGTCTTCGTCTTTACAATTGCCCCCGGGGAGAAAAGGAGCCAACCTGGCGACTCAGGGCGCAGGCAGGACGGCTGGGTCGTAGAATGGCTTGAGGCGCTGGACGTGAACAGTCTCGCGTCCACGGCGGCGGCGATCAGAAGATGGGTTGAGAGGTTCTACAGTGTAATTAACTGGAGATGTGCGCTCCAGTACGCGGTATGGGCCATGGTACTTGGCAAGAAATTTTGATGACAAACCCGGAGTATTCGTCGGAATCCAGAGCCACACAAGGGAGCCGTTGGCGAAGTATGGTGTTGTTTGGCTGAGGTCGTGGCGGGATTTCTCTCTGCACTGGGTGTCAGTCGTGAGGGCACGGGCGATGCGGCGACAGTCTTCGGCGTGCTGGGCGGCTTCAGATAGAGGCGTATACTCGGAAGCATCGGGTTGGTACGGGAGAATGGTGTCGATGGTAGCAGGAGGGTGACGGCCGTAAAGGAGAAAGAAAGGAGAAAATCCGGTAGTGGACTGCGTTGCGGTGTTGTACGCGTAGGTCACGTACGGAAGGACAAGATCCCAGTTTGACTGATCTGAAGAGACATACATAGATAACATGTCACCGAGGGTACGGTTAAAGCGCTCGGTGAGACCGTTGGTTTGCGGATGATATGCGGAGGTGCTTCTGTGAATTATATTGCACTTGGTGAGCAGTGCTTTCACAACATCCGACAGAAAGGCGCGGCCTCTGTCGCTCAGCAGTTCGCGAGGGGCGCCGTGACGAAGGATGAATCGGTTTAAAATAAACGAGGCCACCTCTGAGGCTGTGGCGGCTGGAAGGGCTGCGGTTTCGGCATACCTTGTCAAATGATCAACCGCGACGATAGCCCAACGGTTGCCGGCCGAAGTGTACGGGAGGGGACCGTATAAGTCAATGCTGACGCGGTCAAATGGGCGTGGCGGGCAAGGTAGCGGCTGCAATTCTCCAGCAGAACGATGAGGAGGTGGCTTGCGACGTTGACAGGTAAGGCATGACCGCACGTATTTGCGGATGAATGTGTACATGCCACGCCAATAATATCGTAGTCGGATGCGATCGTAGGTCTTGAACACTCCGACATGACCACACTCCGGGTCAGCATGAAAATGGGCGCAGACTTCCGAGCGAAGGTGACGAGGAATAACTAGCAACCACTTGCGGCCGTCTGAGGTGTAGTTGCGGCGATAAAGGAGGTTATCACGTATTGAGAAATGGGAAGCATGGCGGCGAAGAGCGCGCGAAGGCGAAGCAGCCGTAGGGTTGGCGAGGAAGTCAATAAGAGAAGAGATCCATGGGTCGGCACGCTGCGAGGAAGGCATGGCGCTGATGTGAAGCATAGGTGAGGAGGCGTCGAAGGCGGAAAGGCTGGAAATATTGGCTGGAAGTGGGCAGCGGGACAGAGCATCGGCGTCTTGATGTTTGCGACCAGTACGATACACGACGCGGATATCGTACTCCTGGAGGCGAAGGGCCCACCTCGCGAGGCGACCGGATGGATCTTTCAGAAAGGAAAGCCAGCATAGCGCATGGTGGTCGGTCACGACGTCAAACGGGCGTCCGTAGAGGTAAGGGCGGAACATGGTAAGGGCCCAAACTATCGCCAGACACTCTTTTTCAGTGACCGAGTAGTTAGATTCAGCCTTTGTTATCGTGCGGCTGGCATAGGCAACGACGTATTCGATGAAGCCAGATTTGCGTTGTGCGAGTACGGCGCCGATGCCTACCCCACTGGCGTCAGTATGGACCTCGGTAGGTGCGTTTGGGTCGAAATGGCGCAGTATCGGCGGTGCGGTGAGGATACGGCGCAAAGAATCGAAGGCGTCGTCACAAACTTGCGGCCACTGAGAAAGATCGGAACTGCCGGACAGAAGTTGTGTCAAAGGTGCAGCAATTGAGGCAAAGTTGCGTATAAACCTACGGAAGTAGGAGCACAGACCCAGGAAGATGCGCAGATCTTTGATAGAAGTAGGTCGAGGAAACGCAGCCACAGCACGAAGTTTAGCCGGGTCCGGACGGACACCGTCCTTAGAGACAACATGGCCTAAAATGGTAAGTTGGCGGGCGGCAAACTGACACTTCTTTAAGTTGAGCTGAAGGCCGGCGTCAGAGAGGCAGGTCAAAACGTGCTTCAGTCGGGAGAGGTGAGTGTCAAAGTCAGGCGAAAACACGACGATGTCGTCGAGATAACAGAGGCAGGTCTTCCACTTCAGCCCACGCAGAATGGTATCCATCATCCGCTCAAAGGTGGCAGGAGCATTACAAAGGCCGAAAGGCATCACAGTAAATTCATATAGGCCGTCAGGGGTTACAAAGGCTGTTTTGGGGCGATCGGCCTCTTCCATGGGTACCTGCCAGTACCCGGAGCGTAAATCTAAAGAAGAAAATATTTCGGCACCTTGCAAGCAGTCTAGCGCATCATCGATGCGAGGCAGGGGATATACGTCCTTGCGCGTGATCTTGTTAAGGCGGCGGTAGTCTACACAGAAATGGATGGAGCGGTCTTTCTTTTTGACAAGCACAACTGGCGAAGCCCAAGGACTGCTTGAGGGCTGAATGACGCCGCTCTTGAGCATTTGGTCGACTTGATCTTCAATGACTTGGCGCTCGGTTGTCGACACACGATAGGGGCGCTGCCGTAGAGGAGCCTGGGCACCTGTGTCGATGCGATGTGTGACAGTCGAGGTTTGGCCAAGGGAGCTGTGATGGCAGTCGAAGGAGGCGCTCAACTGGTGGAGCAAGTGGAGAAGCTGCTTGCGCTGCGGCGGAGGAAGATCTGCGTCGATGGAGCGGAGAAACAGTTTTGTAGAGGAAGGAGTGGGCGTAGAAGATGGTGGGCTGAGCGCAGTGAGATTGATGTGCGATATTTCGTCAGTCTCCTCACGGGTTATAATAGACGCGATGGGTTTGACACTGCCGACACATTCGCCACGGCGCAAAGCACTAGGGCCGGAGAACGGGTTACAGACCCACAGTACGGATAGGCCAGCAGAAATAGTCAGAACGGCGTAAGGCAGGGGAAGACACTTCCGGCGGAGAAAAGTATGAGCGGGCGTGAAAAGTACAGTGTCATCACGGAGAGGGTCACAACAGAGGCGCACAAGGACGGAAGAGCACGGAGGCAGGTCGATGTCTTCGGCGGCGACGGCTTTAATACATGGCGACGAGAGAGCAGCGTCCGGCAGCGATTGGGGCAAGGTAGAGAATCCGACTTCAGCGCGAGCGCAATCTATGACCGCAGCATGACGAGACAGGAAATCCCAGCCCAAAATAACATCGTGGGAACAAAACGGCAGGACGACGAACTCGATTGTATATAGGACGTCCTGAATCAAAACTCGTGGTGTGCAAGCTGCTGACGGGTTGATGTACTGAGCGCTGGCCGTGCGCAGCGAGAGACCGGCAATTGGCGTCTTAACTTTCTTCAAGCGGCGACAAAGTTGTGCGTCTATCACTGAAATTGCGGCGCCAGTGTCGACAAGGGCCATGACAGAAATTCCCTCGACCTAAACGTCAGTAAGGTTCGCAGGTGACAGCTGAGGTCTTTGGTAGTTCGATGGGGACGCAGTTCTTGCCTCAGGAACTGCGGCATCTAGTTTTCCTCTTTTGAACTATTAGGTCGACGACGCATCGGAGAGATGGAGCGCCGTCGCGGCGCAGGGGAACGGCGATCGGCAAGAGGTGAGCGGTCGGGGGAGAACGGACGAGTCGACGGACGGGGCTCAGCAGACGCAGAGTACTGATGCGCTGGAGGCCAGTACCCGGCCGGCGGTGTCGTGACTGGGAGACGGCGACGACAATAGCGGGCTACATGCCCAGGCAATCCGCAGGTGTAGCAAATAGGCCGGTTATCCGTCGTGCGCCAGGGGTCTCGGCCTCGTGGAGAGGGTCGCATATAAGGTGCCGGCGCTGGTACGGGCACTGACACTGTAGGGTACGTAGGCGGCTGAGTTTGAGCAACGACCTCGGCGTAAGTCAGTGGACGGGCGGCAGGTCTTGGGGCGACGTTGGCATAACTCAGAGGCGTGGCGACAGGTCTGCGGTCAGCCAAAGCGAGCCCAAAGCACGCGCAGCGATGGCACTGCCGCCGCTGCACAGAATGTTCGTCTTCGTCTTTACAAAATGAATAAAATTTGTGCTAAACAGACCCCAAAGGTTGCACTAGCACTGAGTCCTACATTGACCGGCGGCTGTGAGCTGGCCGTGAGTTGGTTTCCACTACAGGGCACAGGGTGTTTTCAGTACAACAGTGTAGCACAGAGTCCATCACACTTGTCTAGGGTGCTCAGACGGTGTGCTGCAAATGAACTGAAATCTTTTCGCAGCTGCTTCGCAGGCACTGGTGCCTGTGCGTTCACGTCTCTAATCTGCTCTAGACGAGTGTGATCGACTCTGTACATCAGAATAAAGCTTAAGGGGATCATCCCAACCGAGGCAGGTGTGCTCATCACCACAACCTGCCCACTGCATTGTGAGCAAACTGCGTGGCAGTTAAATTAATCACTTGCAGACTCGTGCTAGCAAGAGCAACGGGCCTCCACTTTGACAGGAATGCAGTGGTCTGGTTTCACACACACGCAAAAAAAAAGAAAATACAGGAAATACAGGTAACAAAGGAAAAAAAATACACATAGCAGAGCTCTTATCAGGTTATAGTAGTCAGCATAAAATCAACAGCATTGTCCTGACTGGAAAGAAAACTTGCAATGATGGTGAAAGAAAGAAGAATTAGGTAAACAAATCACAGAAAAAAAAGGTTAGGTGTAGTGTAAAAAATACTCGAACAGTTTGTGGCGTGTTGTATTTTGGAGATCAATATCGTTTTGTGCGAGTTTGTTAAGAAGTCGCGGTAGTTTATTTTCTAATGTTTGATTACCATAGAAAGTTCTGTATGTTTTTACGTTCAATTGCGCTATATTTCTTGTGCTGTACATTGCATCTCGTTTTTCTAAACCAGCTAATTTGGATAGAAAAGATATATTGTTCAACACCTCGTTTTTCACACACTTGCTCAGACACTTGCTCATATCATAAAGCTTAGTAATTTGTCTGTCTCATGTCCCTCATGCTCTGTCTCGTGAAACGGCAGATGATGCCAGGCACTTTGTCACGCTTTGCCGGCAATCGATGAATTGCCGTGATGTCGTGTTCTGATAGCTGGGGCTATTCACTTTCACTGGCGAGAGCGTTTTTATGGCAAGGTTAGGTTTTGACAAAAGATTTTCGCCTTCCATTTGTGGTACACCATGAATTTCTAAGTTCAGTTTTCGGTTGCCCCATTCGAGGTCATCAAGTTGGACACTGAGCGATTCAAGCTGCTCTTTGTTCATTTCCATTTTTGCGAGCCTAGTCTGGATTGCTTTAATATCTCGCTCATTTTGTTCTGTGCGCGTCATCAGGTCTGTCATCTGTTCGGACATAAACTGCCCCGATTGCTCAATTCCATCGACAGTTTCTTTCAGTGGCAACAAAACATCAAGTTTTCGGTTAATCTCCTGAAGTACGACCAACATATCTTCTAGGGTCAACGGTGCTTTTTCTTTCTCATGGGCATTTCCATTTCTGGTAGGCTGATTTCTTAGATTTTATTGTTGTCTCGGACACTCCTGCGCAGCTTCCTACATGGTACGAAAGCATGCAAGATATACTCTCTTTGGGATCCAAGATTTCCTGTTCACACTCAACACACTCCATACTGACAGAAACAAGGTTCGCTCCTTTGGCAGCAGCAGTGGCAGTAACACAATAACACCCCCCAAAAAAACCTGTAACAGTATGCAGGAGCATATAGGAAAACTCTCTTTTGAACAATGCTGCTGCCAAAGTGCCTTCTTGGATGCGATGCCGCAGCTTTATAGCAGATGCGTCGATGCCAGGTGATGCAGCCTCAGAAAACGTGCGCAAATGTTAGCATAATGGGCAAGACAGGCGCGAGACATGTGATGCAGAGACACATGCACTGGAGAGGTTGCTTTGCCTGCAAGCACCTCCAAAGTACGCAGGCAGCCTTTTTTGGTGGCCTGTAGGTTAGGTTAGGTTAGGTTAGGTTAGGTTAGGT
>NC_143016.1:200436313-200441313 GCF_055824585.1 Amblyomma mixtum
GCTAGGCTAGGCTAGGTTAGGTTAGGTTAGGTTAGGTTAGGTTAGGTTAGGCTAGGCTAGGCTAGGCTAGGTTAGGTTAGGTTAGGTTAGGTTAGGTTAGGCTAGGCTAGGCTAGGCTAGGCTAGGCTAGGCTAGGCTAGGCTAGGCTAGGCTAGGCTAGGCTAGGCTAGGTTAGGTTAGGCTAGGTTAGGCTAGGTTAGGTTAGGTTAGGTTAGGTTAGATTAGGTTAGGCTAGGTTACGTTAGGTTAGGTTAGGCTAGGTTAGGTTAGGTTAGGTTAGTTTAGGTTAGGTTAGGTTAGTTTAGGTTAGGTTAGGTTAGGTTAGGTTAGGCAAGGTTAGGTTAGGTTAGGTTAGGTTAGGGTAGGCTAGGTTAGGTTAGGTTAGGTTAGGTTAGGTTAGGTTAGGTTAGGTTAGGTTAGGTTAGGTTAGGCTAGGCTAGGCTAGGCTAGGCTAGGCTAGGCTAGGCTAGGCTAGGCTAGGCTAGGCTAGGCTAGGCTAGGCTAGGCTAGGCTAGGCTAGGCTAGGCTAGGCCAACGTTTCTAGATAAAGACAGTTGGAAAACTTGCTCCGGGTATGCGGCCCCTTTCTGTCGCCGATGTCATCTTAAAGAGATGCGAGCGCCATCTCTCGGGTGGTGGAAGTACCGCGTTTGTTTTCCCATGGCCTCCGTGACCAGCTCAAGCATCGGTACTTTGACATCGAGCTTGATCTCAGAGGCCACGATTTCTGCGCGAATGATTAACGTTGGCTCGTGCCTCGCATCGTCTGCGCCGGGGGCGGCCGCTTCTAGCCGCGCTCATTTACGAATTGCGATGTCCGCGTGCGCGTCTGGGGTACGTGAGTGCAGGATGCTCGAGGTTAAACGTTTGGCTGTAAATATCGGAAAAAAAGCGGAAGCCCTTCTTTCCGCGGTTTAGAGAAACATGACGTACCGCTTGCCTCCTCCTCGTAGTTTATGTTGATAATATTCCTCGGGTGGGTAATATCGCATCGCATTAAATATTTTTTCCTTGGCTGGTTTTAGCAGTGAAAATAACAGATTTTTTTATAGAGAATGTGATGCTTGCCGCCTCAAAGGTCCCGGCCAGGGATCTTTGCGTCGTCTGCAGCCGCTTGTCGCCGGCAGACGGCACGCGGTGATGCGGCGAATTTCACGTTGTGGCCCGCGGTCTCATGGATCCTGCCGCTTCTGTGTCGATATATAGTTTCTCTTGTGATGTGCATTTCCCACCGAATCCATGCTGCTACCCTATAGCGAAGTAAATGCTGCAAAGCGACACTTTAGAACATGCCGGCGTGTAGTGTACCGGGATGCCGAGCGGGATATGATTCGACAGAGTCAAATTCTCAGAAGCGGCATTTTTTCAAGCCTGCAAATGACCCTAAGGTGCTGAAAGCATGGACAGAAGCAATTCCGCGCAAGAACTTCAAGGTGACGTCCAAAACTTATGTGTGTGACCTCCATTTCCTGCCTGAGGACATCAACTCCTGCTTCCAACACGTCGTTAACGGTCAAACCGTTAGGATTCCTCGAGGTAGGTGGACACTGAAGAAGGGTGCGGTGCCATGTATTTTCACGAACAGACCGGCTCATCTCTCATGCAATACGACAAGGAAGTCACCCGAAGTTACATCAGTGGCTTCCGCCGATGTTTTCGCTTGTCAGAGCAAAAGAGGAGCAGAAGACGGCTTCGACGCTCCGGAGAGCGCCGAACATCTTGAGGTCGCCGCTGACAAACGGACGCTTGAAAATGTACCGTGGTTTTCTGTTCTGCAAAACACACCAACGTTTGAGACATGGTGCGTAAGAGCCTCAGCCGATGATGTTATTATCTACAAGCTGGAGGAGCGTGAAGGTGTTGTAGTAGTAGAGAAAGCTGTAGTTGTGCGAAACAACTTGTCTGTTGATGTCAGTGCACGAGGTGTGCTTGTGCCGGAAAGGAGCTACGTTGAAATTGCATCGAAAATTGCACTTGCAAGCCTGAATGACGTGACGACGTTTCTTCAGTACATTGACTTATTGAATGTTTGCACAGGTTGTGAAAGTGAGCTTTTCCCTAGCATTTCAACCTCAACGACCGCCTTGAAATCTGGTGGTGTATGGCACAGTAAGAAATGCATGGTTCTCTCTGAGCACACCTTGTGTACTCCATGCAAGAAAATGAAAAAAAATTTTGAGGACAGAGTGAAGCGCCTAGCAAGAAAGGGCATGAAGTCTCAACGCAAGGCGCGATGGGCAATCAAGAACCTAAGGAAAAGAGTCATTAGGGCAACTGCTTTTCGTGAAAAAGCGAAAAGGGAACTCGATGCTCTAAAGCACCGGCTCTCGCAGGTGTCACCAAATGTCTTGGAGAATGCACTAGAAAAGATACCTGATGCACAGCGGGAAGCCTTTCGCACAGCATTTCAAGCTGCAAAAGCAAAAACGCCTAAGGGAAGGCGCTATAGGTCAGAATGGCTCGTGACATGCATGCTCTTACGAATTTCAAGTCCGAGAGCGTACAAACTCATGGTAAAGATGAAGCTCCTGCCGCTGCCGACAACCACCCGGCTAAGACAGATCATGCGTGGGATGACCTGTGAGTTCGGGTTTAACAAGGTAGCTCTCGCCAGTGTCGGAGCGTTCATGAAGGACAGATCAGATGTCCAGCGCTGCGGAACATTAATACTGGACGAAATGAAGGTGCGGCAGGCTGTTGCTTTCAACAAGCACACTTATAAGATTGACGGCTTTGTGAATTACGGCGATGGCCACGATTCAACTATAACTGCTGACCACGCACTGGTTCTAATGTTCGTGCCCCTCTTCCACTCCTGGGTTCAGCCCATTGCGTGTTTTGCAACAAAACATGCCGCACCTGGGAAGGTGTTAGCAAGGCTCGTTCTGGAGGCCATTGTAGAACTTAGCAAGCACAATGCTGTTGTTGTTGCCGTTATAAGTGATGGAGCCAGCACGAACAAGGCCATGTGGTCCCAGTTTCGCATATCAGGCAAGCTGCATGTACCGAAGCACAAAGTGGACCATCCGACTGTACCTGGGCAGCACCTGTACTTCCTTTGTGATGTCCCGCACATTATAAAGTGCATCAGGAACCATCTTCTTCGTCATAAGTACGCAATGGTGAGCTAAAGATTCCTTTCAACAAACATATATGTTTTCGAAGAAGTATTTGTTGTCGATCTGCAAGTTTTTGCAAACAATTGCAGATCGGCGAGCACAAGATCAACTATGACCACTACCGGATACTACAGGAGGTTGATGGCAAACAGCAGCTACGCGTCGTGCCTAAACTGACTAGAGAGCATGTCAGCCCTGACAATATGAGAAAAATGAATGTCCGGCTGGCTGTTCAGGTAAGTAAAGGTGCTGAAGTGTGTGCCAAATTTACAGTCGAACTAGAACTCCTTGGCGCGGTTGCGACGCATATTAAAGCACTGTATTCATTGCTTTCTTTATAGTTATTAAGCCGCAGTACTGCAGTCGGGCTAAGGGTCTACCAGCATCTCAAGCAGCCTGGACTGGAAGATTGTGATGGCACTCGGGAGTTTACGCTCATGGTGAACAGTTTGTTTGATGCTTTAAACATAAAACTGCCTCAGTTTGGAATAACAAGCTCCTCGAAGGAAATGGAGGTAAGCACATATAAACGAAACATTTCGCAAATGCGTGCAAATTTTCTATAACATTGTTGACTGTTTTTTTCCTCCTGGTTCACATTCCAGGTCATCCAGAAGTTCCTTGATACACTAAATCTGACGGAAAGGAACCACATTTCTCAAGGAACTGTCATGTTTGCTTCGCAACCTACCACCGAATCGCTTCGTGTTACTCTTTCGTCAGTCCTAGACCTCACGAAAGATCTTTTATCTCAAGGAGCATCTTATGTACTTACCGGAAAGCTGAATCAGGATCCTTTAGAGGTAAGCAGTAAAAACGGCCGGAGCAATTTATTTATTTATTTATTTATTTAGAACATACTGCAGGCCTACAGTAGGCCCAAGCAGGAGGGGCGAATACATAATATATGCAAAAAAGAACAGGTTTAGCAAAATTGAAAAATGTTAAATACAAGTTGTAACACAAAATACAGCAATAAATACAAGGCTCAGATGCAAAATACAAAAAGTAAACGTAGAAATAAATGGCTCTCAAATTAAATGCTGTGAAGAAAACATAGAGTCAAAAGAATCAGCTCTGGTTAAGAGATCTGGCGGACACCTGTTCCACTCCTCAATGGTGCGTGGAAAAAATGAGTATTTAAAGGCGTTAATCCTAGCACTGTAAGGGGTTAATGATTGTGTATGATGATTTCGTGTTTGGCGCGTAGTGTTAGGTTTGAGGAAGGGGTCTGCATTCATAGACAGTTTATGGTTTTTTAGTAAACCATAAACTTCTTCTTCTTTCTTCTTTCTTTTACTAGTGGACTCTCATTAAGTTGAACTTAATTACTTACTTCGAACATGCAGAACACCCGAAAACCATATTGAAAATGGTCCCGTTTATTTAAACTGCATATATTTCGAAAATTTTCAATCTCCTTAGAGTTGGAATGAATCGACTTCATTGTACGTTTCAATTTAAAAAAGAAAGTCATGCATCTTATTTTTCAGAGGTTTTTTGGGCTGACCAGAAGCTACGGAGGTGATGAGGACCATCCCACTTTGACAAGCTTCACTCACATATACAGGCTGTTGAGTTTGTACGCACCGATAAGCGCCTGTGTTGGTAGCAATGTGATAGAAGAACACACATTCGTTCTGGCCACTGTTGAAGAGACGATGAAGGCTGGGAGAAAAGAACGGCTTGCATCACGTGAGCAGCTTCAGAAGACCATTGAGGGGAAGTTATCTGAAATCTGCGCATCCGCACAAGTTAGGGAAAGCGTCGCTCCCGATCACGGATATTACACACCATCAGCCCAGGATTGCGTCATATACTACTTGTGTGGTTACCTCGTAAAATCCTTCCTGAAATATGAGAAGTGTCAGGAGTGCATCA
>NC_143016.1:200448813-200456313 GCF_055824585.1 Amblyomma mixtum
GCTAGGCTAGGCTAGGTTAGGTTAGGTTAGGTTAGGTTAGGTTAGGTTAGGTTAGGTTAGGTTAGGTTAGGTTAGGTTAGGTTAGGCTAGGCTAGGTTAGGTTAGGTTAGGTTAGGTTAGGTTAGGTTAGGTTAGGTTAGGTTAGGTTAGGTTAGGTTAGGTTAGGATAGGTTAGGTTAGGTTAGGTTAGGTTAGGTTAGGTTAGGTTAGGTTAGGTTAGGTTAGGGTAGGTTAGGGTAGGTTAGGTTAGGTTAGGTTAGGTTAGGTTAGGTTAGGTTAGGTTAGGCTAGGCTAGGCTAGGCTAGGCTAGGCTAGGCTAGGCTAGGCTAGGTCAGGTCAGGTCAGGTCAGGTCAGGTCAGGTCAGGTCAGGTCAGGTGAGGTGAGGTGAGGTGAGGTGAGGTGAGGTGAGGTTAGGTTAGGTTAGGTTAGGTTAGGTTAGGCTAGGCTAGGCTAGGCTAGGCTAGGATAGGTTAGGTTAGGCTAGGCTAGGCTAGGCTAGGCTAGGCTAGGCTAGGCTAGGCTAGGCTAGGCTAGGCTAGGCTAGGTTAGGTTAGGTTAGGCTAGGTTAGGTTAGGCTAGGCTAGGCTAGGCTAGGCTAGGCTAGGCTAGGCTAGGCTAGGCTAGGCTAGGTTAGGTTAGGCTAGGTTAGGTTAGGCTAGGTTAGGTTAGGCTAGGCTAGGCTAGGCTAGGCTAGGCTAGGCTAGGCTAGGCTAGGCTAGGTTAGGTTAGGTTAGGTTAGGTTAGGTTAGGTTAGGCTAGGTTACGTTCGGTTAGGTTAGGCTAGGTTAGGTTAGGTTAGTTTAGGTTAGGTTAGGTTAGTTTAGGTTAGGTTAGGTTAGGTTAGGTTAGGCAAGGTTAGGTTAGGTTAGGTTAGGTTAGGGTAGGCTAGGCTAGGTTAGGTTAGGTTAGGTTAGATTAGGTTAGGTTAGGTCACGTCAGGTCAGGTCAGGTCACGTCAGGTCAGGTTAGGTCAGGTCAGGTCAGGTCAGGTCACGTCAGGTCACGTCACGTCAGGTCAGGTCAGGTCAGGTCAGGTCAGGTTAGGTTAGCTTAGCTTAGCTTAGCTTAGGTTAGGTTAGGTTAGCTTAGGTTAGCTTAGGATAGGTTAGGTTAGGTTAGGCTAGGCTAGGCTAGGCTAGGTTAGGTTAGGTTAGGCTAGGCTAGGCTAGGCTAGGCTAGGCTAGGCTAGGCTAGGCTAGGCTAGGTTAGGTTAGGTTAGGTTAGGTTAGGTTAGGTTAGGCTAGGCTAGGCTAGGCTAGGCTAGGCTAGGCTAGGCTAGGTTAGGTTAGGTTAGGTTAGGTTAGGTTAGGTTAGGCTAGGCTAGGCTAGGCTAGGCTAGGCTAGGCTAGGCTAGGCTAGGCTAGGCTAGGCTAGGCTAGGTTAGGTTAGGCTAGGTTAGGCTAGGTTAGGTTAGGTTAGGTTAGGTTAGATTAGGTTAGGCTAGGTTACGTTAGGTTAGGTTAGGCTAGGTTAGGTTAGGTTAGGTTAGTTTAGGTTAGGTTAGGTTAGTTTAGGTTAGGTTAGGTTAGGTTAGGTTAGGCAAGGTTAGGTTAGGTTAGGTTAGGTTAGGGTAGGCTAGGTTAGGTTAGGTTAGGTTAGGTTAGGTTAGGTTAGGTTAGGTTAGGTTAGGTTAGGTTAGGTTAGGCTAGGCTAGGCTAGGCTAGGCTAGGCTAGGCTAGGCTAGGCTAGGCTAGGCTAGGCTAGGCTAGGCTAGGCTAGGCTAGGCTAGGCTAGGCTAGGCTAGGCTAGGCCAACGTTTCTAGATAAAGACAGTTGGAAAACTTGCTCCGGGTATGCGGCCCCTTTCTGTCGCCGATGTCATCTTAAAGAGATGCGAGCGCCATCTCTCGGGTGGTGGAAGTACCGCGTTTGTTTTCCCATGGCCTCCGTGACCAGCTCAAGCATCGGTACTTTGACATCGAGCTTGATCTCAGAGGCCACGATTTCTGCGCGAATGATTAACGTTGGCTCGTGCCTCGCATCGTCTGCGCCGGGGGCGGCCGCTTCTAGCCGCGCTCATTTACGAATTGCGATGTCCGCGTGCGCGTCTGGGGTACGTGAGTGCAGGATGCTCGAGGTTAAACGTTTGGCTGTAAATATCGGAAAAAAAGCGGAAGCCCTTCTTTCCGCGGTTTAGAGAAACATGACGTACCGCTTGCCTCCTCCTCGTAGTTTATGTGGATAATATTCCTCGGGTGGGTAATATCGCATCGCATTAAATATTTTTTCCTTGGCTGGTTTTAGCAGTGAAAATAACAGATTTTTTTATAGAGAATGTGATGCTTGCCGCCTCAAAGGTCCCGGCCAGGGATCTTTGCGTCGTCTGCAGCCGCTTGTCGCCGGCAGACGGCACGCGGTGATGCGGCGAATTTCACGTTGTGGCCCGCGGTCTCATGGATCCTGCCGCTTCTGTGTCGATATATAGTTTCTCTTGTGATGTGCATTTCCCACCGAATCCATGCTGCTACCCTATAGCGAAGTAAATGCTGCAAAGCGACACTTTAGAACATGCCGGCGTGTAGTGTACCGGGATGCCGAGCGGGATATGATTCGACAGAGTCAAATTCTCAGAAGCGGCATTTTTTCAAGCCTGCAAATGACCCTAAGGTGCTGAAAGCATGGACAGAAGCAATTCCGCGCAAGAACTTCAAGGTGACGTCCAAAACTTATGTGTGTGACCTCCATTTCCTGCCTGAGGACATCAACTCCTGCTTCCAACACGTCGTTAACGGTCAAACCGTTAGGATTCCTCGAGGTAGGTGGACACTGAAGAAGGGTGCGGTGCCATGTATTTTCACGAACAGACCGGCTCATCTCTCATGCAATACGACAAGGAAGTCACCCGAAGTTACATCAGTGGCTTCCGCCGATGTTTTCGCTTGTCAGAGCAAAAGAGGAGCAGAAGACGGCTTCGACGCTCCGGAGAGCGCCGAACATCTTGAGGTCGCCGCTGACAAACGGACGCTTGAAAATGTACCGTGGTTTTCTGTTCTGCAAAACACACCAACGTTTGAGACATGGTGCGTAAGAGCCTCAGCCGATGATGTTATTATCTACAAGCTGGAGGAGCGTGAAGGTGTTGTAGTAGTAGAGAAAGCTGTAGTTGTGCGAAACAACTTGTCTGTTGATGTCAGTGCACGAGGTGTGCTTGTGCCGGAAAGGAGCTACGTTGAAATTGCATCGAAAATTGCACTTGCAAGCCTGAATGACGTGACGACGTTTCTTCAGTACATTGACTTATTGAATGTTTGCACAGGTTGTGAAAGTGAGCTTTTCCCTAGCATTTCAACCTCAACGACCGCCTTGAAATCTGGTGGTGTATGGCACAGTAAGAAATGCATGGTTCTCTCTGAGCACACCTTGTGTACTCCATGCAAGAAAATGAAAAAAAATTTTGAGGACAGAGTGAAGCGCCTAGCAAGAAAGGGCATGAAGTCTCAACGCAAGGCGCGATGGGCAATCAAGAACCTAAGGAAAAGAGTCATTAGGGCAACTGCTTTTCGTGAAAAAGCGAAAAGGGAACTCGATGCTCTAAAGCACCGGCTCTCGCAGGTGTCACCAAATGTCTTGGAGAATGCACTAGAAAAGATACCTGATGCACAGCGGGAAGCCTTTCGCACAGCATTTCAAGCTGCAAAAGCAAAAACGCCTAAGGGAAGGCGCTATAGGTCAGAATGGCTCGTGACATGCATGCTCTTACGAATTTCAAGTCCGAGAGCGTACAAACTCATGGTAAAGATGAAGCTCCTGCCGCTGCCGACAACCACCCGGCTAAGACAGATCATGCGTGGGATGACCTGTGAGTTCGGGTTTAACAAGGTAGCTCTCGCCAGTGTCGGAGCGTTCATGAAGGACAGATCAGATGTCCAGCGCTGCGGAACATTAATACTGGACGAAATGAAGGTGCGGCAGGCTGTTGCTTTCAACAAGCACACTTATAAGATTGACGGCTTTGTGAATTACGGCGATGGCCACGATTCAACTATAACTGCTGACCACGCACTGGTTCTAATGTTCGTGCCCCTCTTCCACTCCTGGGTTCAGCCCATTGCGTGTTTTGCAACAAAACATGCCGCACCTGGGAAGGTGTTAGCAAGGCTCGTTCTGGAGGCCATTGTAGAACTTAGCAAGCACAATGCTGTTGTTGTTGCCGTTATAAGTGATGGAGCCAGCACGAACAAGGCCATGTGGTCCCAGTTTCGCATATCAGGCAAGCTGCATGTACCGAAGCACAAAGTGGACCATCCGACTGTACCTGGGCAGCACCTGTACTTCCTTTGTGATGTCCCGCACATTATAAAGTGCATCAGGAACCATCTTCTTCGTCATAAGTACGCAATGGTGAGCTAAAGATTCCTTTCAACAAACATATATGTTTTCGAAGAAGTATTTGTTGTCGATCTGCAAGTTTTTGCAAACAATTGCAGATCGGCGAGCACAAGATCAACTATGACCACTACCGGATACTACAGGAGGTTGATGGCAAACAGCAGCTACGCGTCGTGCCTAAACTGACTAGAGAGCATGTCAGCCCTGACAATATGAGAAAAATGAATGTCCGGCTGGCTGTTCAGGTAAGTAAAGGTGCTGAAGTGTGTGCCAAATTTACAGTCGAACTAGAACTCCTTGGCGCGGTTGCGACGCATATTAAAGCACTGTATTCATTGCTTTCTTTATAGTTATTAAGCCGCAGTACTGCAGTCGGGCTAAGGGTCTACCAGCATCTCAAGCAGCCTGGACTGGAAGATTGTGATGGCACTCGGGAGTTTACGCTCATGGTGAACAGTTTGTTTGATGCTTTAAACATAAAACTGCCTCAGTTTGGAATAACAAGCTCCTCGAAGGAAATGGAGGTAAGCACATATAAACGAAACATTTCGCAAATGCGTGCAAATTTTCTATAACATTGTTGACTGTTTTTTTCCTCCTGGTTCACATTCCAGGTCATCCAGAAGTTCCTTGATACACTAAATCTGACGGAAAGGAACCACATTTCTCAAGGAACTGTCATGTTTGCTTCGCAACCTACCACCGAATCGCTTCGTGTTACTCTTTCGTCAGTCCTAGACCTCACGAAAGATCTTTTATCTCAAGGAGCATCTTATGTACTTACCGGAAAGCTGAATCAGGATCCTTTAGAGGTAAGCAGTAAAAACGGCCGGAGCAATTTATTTATTTATTTATTTATTTAGAACATACTGCAGGCCTACAGTAGGCCCAAGCAGGAGGGGCGAATACATAATATATGCAAAAAAGAACAGGTTTAGCAAAATTGAAAAATGTTAAATACAAGTTGTAACACAAAATACAGCAATAAATACAAGGCTCAGATGCAAAATACAAAAAGTAAACGTAGAAATAAATGGCTCTCAAATTAAATGCTGTGAAGAAAACATAGAGTCAAAAGAATCAGCTCTGGTTAAGAGATCTGGCGGACACCTGTTCCACTCCTCAATGGTGCGTGGAAAAAATGAGTATTTAAAGGCGTTAATCCTAGCACTGTAAGGGGTTAATGATTGTGTATGATGATTTCGTGTTTGGCGCGTAGTGTTAGGTTTGAGGAAGGGGTCTGCATTCATAGACAGTTTATGGTTTTTTAGTAAACCATAAACTTCTTCTTCTTTCTTCTTTCTTTTACTAGTGGACTCTCATTAAGTTGAACTTAATTACTTACTTCGAACATGCAGAACACCCGAAAACCATATTGAAAATGGTCCCGTTTATTTAAACTGCATATATTTCGAAAATTTTCAATCTCCTTAGAGTTGGAATGAATCGACTTCATTGTACGTTTCAATTTAAAAAAGAAAGTCATGCATCTTATTTTTCAGAGGTTTTTTGGGCTGACCAGAAGCTACGGAGGTGATGAGGACCATCCCACTTTGACAAGCTTCACTCACATATACAGGCTGTTGAGTTTGTACGCACCGATAAGCGCCTGTGTTGGTAGCAATGTGATAGAAGAACACACATTCGTTCTGGCCACTGTTGAAGAGACGATGAAGGCTGGGAGAAAAGAACGGCTTGCATCACGTGAGCAGCTTCAGAAGACCATTGAGGGGAAGTTATCTGAAATCTGCGCATCCGCACAAGTTAGGGAAAGCGTCGCTCCCGATCACGGATATTACACACCATCAGCCCAGGATTGCGTCATATACTACTTGTGTGGTTACCTCGTAAAATCCTTCCTGAAATATGAGAAGTGTCAGGAGTGCATCAGTAGCATTCAGTCTTCAAATTCAGAATTCCCAGAGGCATTTCTCACTCTAGGGAGAGAATTCAAGCAGGGGAGCCTCAAGAAGCCATCATGGGAACTCTATAACATGTTCCGCGCAATTGAAATCAAGATCTCGCCTATGCTGCAAAAGAAGAGCCTCTGTTCAGACACTTTTTGGGCCCTCCTTGATTCGCTCAAAGACAGCGATGTGACTAGTGTTGGCTGCCCCTCTCACAGAGATAGCACAACTGCAGAGCTTTTGCATTCTTACATAGCACTACGCATGCATTTTGCCGCTAAAGATGCTTGCAAAAAGCTCAGCGCTTCCGAAGTTGTTGCATCTGCAAGAAAGAAAGCAAAACTGATGTGAAAAGTTGAAAGCTTTCCTTTATTGACTTTTCACTGAAAGTTGCGCGTCTGTAAATAAAACTTAGCGGAAGGATAAAAGCCACTAAATCTTGTTTCTTTCATTTTTTCTTGCGGCACGTGCACTTTTTTTTTCTTCAGCCACCTTCTCTGTTTAACTGTGTCGAGATGAAAATACAATTGTGCTGGTGGTTGCGGCATTTTCTTTCAATAAAGCGATCGGTATTGGGAGCACGGCAGCTTATCTTCTTGAAGCCGTTTGCAAACGCGTCTTTAACGAGTCCGGCTAATGTAACTGCTATAAATGCTACTAAACCGCCTTTTTTCATTACAAAAAATATCAAGGCGAAGGCTACGTACGTTTGTATTCCTTAAATACGTAGTTTTTTAACGGACGCGAGCCATCTCCTTCCGACGCTCCTCAAGCTGGGAGTAGCAGACGACGCGCTCATCCTAAAGCGACCGCAGCGCCACCGCGTAGACGGCGATCGCGAGGGGCCGCTCGGCTCCCTGGCTCGCCGGCGAAGTTTCCCAACTGTCTTAATCTAGAAACGTTGGCTAGGCTAGGCTAGGCTAGGCTAGGCTAGGCTAGGCTAGGCTAGGCTAGGCTAGGTCAGGTCAGGTCAGGTCAGGTCAGGTCAGGTCAGGTCAGGTCAGGTGAGGTGAGGTGAGGTGAGGTGAGGTGAGGTGAGGTGAGGTGAGGTGAGGTTAGGTTAGGTTAGGTTAGGTTAGGTTAGGCTAGGCTAGGCTAGGCTAGGTTAGGTTAGGCTAGGCTAGGCTAGGCTAGGCTAGGCTAGGCTAGGCTAGGCTAGGTTAGGTTAGGTTAGGTTAGGTTAGGTTAGGCTAGGCTAGGCTAGGCTAGGCTAGGCTAGGCTAGGTTAGGCTAGGCTAGGCTAGGCTAGGCATTTCCATTTCT
>NC_143016.1:200463813-200466313 GCF_055824585.1 Amblyomma mixtum
GGTGATGCGGCGAATTTCACGTTGTGGCCCGCGGTCTCATGGATCCTGCCGCTTCTGTGTCGATATATAGTTTCTCTTGTGATGTGCATTTCCCACCGAATCCATGCTGCTACCCTATAGCGAAGTAAATGCTGCAAAGCGACACTTTAGAACATGCCGGCGTGTAGTGTACCGGGATGCCGAGCGGGATATGATTCGACAGAGTCAAATTCTCAGAAGCGGCATTTTTTCAAGCCTGCAAATGACCCTAAGGTGCTGAAAGCATGGACAGAAGCAATTCCGCGCAAGAACTTCAAGGTGACGTCCAAAACTTATGTGTGTGACCTCCATTTCCTGCCTGAGGACATCAACTCCTGCTTCCAACACGTCGTTAACGGTCAAACCGTTAGGATTCCTCGAGGTAGGTGGACACTGAAGAAGGGTGCGGTGCCATGTATTTTCACGAACAGACCGGCTCATCTCTCATGCAATACGACAAGGAAGTCACCCGAAGTTACATCAGTGGCTTCCGCCGATGTTTTCGCTTGTCAGAGCAAAAGAGGAGCAGAAGACGGCTTCGACGCTCCGGAGAGCGCCGAACATCTTGAGGTCGCCGCTGACAAACGGACGCTTGAAAATGTACCGTGGTTTTCTGTTCTGCAAAACACACCAACGTTTGAGACATGGTGCGTAAGAGCCTCAGCCGATGATGTTATTATCTACAAGCTGGAGGAGCGTGAAGGTGTTGTAGTAGTAGAGAAAGCTGTAGTTGTGCGAAACAACTTGTCTGTTGATGTCAGTGCACGAGGTGTGCTTGTGCCGGAAAGGAGCTACGTTGAAATTGCATCGAAAATTGCACTTGCAAGCCTGAATGACGTGACGACGTTTCTTCAGTACATTGACTTATTGAATGTTTGCACAGGTTGTGAAAGTGAGCTTTTCCCTAGCATTTCAACCTCAACGACCGCCTTGAAATCTGGTGGTGTATGGCACAGTAAGAAATGCATGGTTCTCTCTGAGCACACCTTGTGTACTCCATGCAAGAAAATGAAAAAAAATTTTGAGGACAGAGTGAAGCGCCTAGCAAGAAAGGGCATGAAGTCTCAACGCAAGGCGCGATGGGCAATCAAGAACCTAAGGAAAAGAGTCATTAGGGCAACTGCTTTTCGTGAAAAAGCGAAAAGGGAACTCGATGCTCTAAAGCACCGGCTCTCGCAGGTGTCACCAAATGTCTTGGAGAATGCACTAGAAAAGATACCTGATGCACAGCGGGAAGCCTTTCGCACAGCATTTCAAGCTGCAAAAGCAAAAACGCCTAAGGGAAGGCGCTATAGGTCAGAATGGCTCGTGACATGCATGCTCTTACGAATTTCAAGTCCGAGAGCGTACAAACTCATGGTAAAGATGAAGCTCCTGCCGCTGCCGACAACCACCCGGCTAAGACAGATCATGCGTGGGATGACCTGTGAGTTCGGGTTTAACAAGGTAGCTCTCGCCAGTGTCGGAGCGTTCATGAAGGACAGATCAGATGTCCAGCGCTGCGGAACATTAATACTGGACGAAATGAAGGTGCGGCAGGCTGTTGCTTTCAACAAGCACACTTATAAGATTGACGGCTTTGTGAATTACGGCGATGGCCACGATTCAACTATAACTGCTGACCACGCACTGGTTCTAATGTTCGTGCCCCTCTTCCACTCCTGGGTTCAGCCCATTGCGTGTTTTGCAACAAAACATGCCGCACCTGGGAAGGTGTTAGCAAGGCTCGTTCTGGAGGCCATTGTAGAACTTAGCAAGCACAATGCTGTTGTTGTTGCCGTTATAAGTGATGGAGCCAGCACGAACAAGGCCATGTGGTCCCAGTTTCGCATATCAGGCAAGCTGCATGTACCGAAGCACAAAGTGGACCATCCGACTGTACCTGGGCAGCACCTGTACTTCCTTTGTGATGTCCCGCACATTATAAAGTGCATCAGGAACCATCTTCTTCGTCATAAGTACGCAATGGTGAGCTAAAGATTCCTTTCAACAAACATATATGTTTTCGAAGAAGTATTTGTTGTCGATCTGCAAGTTTTTGCAAACAATTGCAGATCGGCGAGCACAAGATCAACTATGACCACTACCGGATACTACAGGAGGTTGATGGCAAACAGCAGCTACGCGTCGTGCCTAAACTGACTAGAGAGCATGTCAGCCCTGACAATATGAGAAAAATGAATGTCCGGCTGGCTGTTCAGGTAAGTAAAGGTGCTGAAGTGTGTGCCAAATTTACAGTCGAACTAGAACTCCTTGGCGCGGTTGCGACGCATATTAAAGCACTGTATTCATTGCTTTCTTTATAGTTATTAAGCCGCAGTACTGCAGTCGGGCTAAGGGTCTACCAGCATCTCAAGCAGCCTGGACTGGAAGATTGTGATGGCACTCGGGAGTTTACGCTCATGGTGAACAGTTTGTTTGATGCTTTAAACATAAAACTGCCTCAGTTTGGAATAACAAGCTCCTCGAAGGAAATGGAGGT
>NC_143016.1:200473813-200476313 GCF_055824585.1 Amblyomma mixtum
AACTTCAAGGTGACGTCCAAAACTTATGTGTGTGACCTCCATTTCCTGCCTGAGGACATCAACTCCTGCTTCCAACACGTCGTTAACGGTCAAACCGTTAGGATTCCTCGAGGTAGGTGGACACTGAAGAAGGGTGCGGTGCCATGTATTTTCACGAACAGACCGGCTCATCTCTCATGCAATACGACAAGGAAGTCACCCGAAGTTACATCAGTGGCTTCCGCCGATGTTTTCGCTTGTCAGAGCAAAAGAGGAGCAGAAGACGGCTTCGACGCTCCGGAGAGCGCCGAACATCTTGAGGTCGCCGCTGACAAACGGACGCTTGAAAATGTACCGTGGTTTTCTGTTCTGCAAAACACACCAACGTTTGAGACATGGTGCGTAAGAGCCTCAGCCGATGATGTTATTATCTACAAGCTGGAGGAGCGTGAAGGTGTTGTAGTAGTAGAGAAAGCTGTAGTTGTGCGAAACAACTTGTCTGTTGATGTCAGTGCACGAGGTGTGCTTGTGCCGGAAAGGAGCTACGTTGAAATTGCATCGAAAATTGCACTTGCAAGCCTGAATGACGTGACGACGTTTCTTCAGTACATTGACTTATTGAATGTTTGCACAGGTTGTGAAAGTGAGCTTTTCCCTAGCATTTCAACCTCAACGACCGCCTTGAAATCTGGTGGTGTATGGCACAGTAAGAAATGCATGGTTCTCTCTGAGCACACCTTGTGTACTCCATGCAAGAAAATGAAAAAAAATTTTGAGGACAGAGTGAAGCGCCTAGCAAGAAAGGGCATGAAGTCTCAACGCAAGGCGCGATGGGCAATCAAGAACCTAAGGAAAAGAGTCATTAGGGCAACTGCTTTTCGTGAAAAAGCGAAAAGGGAACTCGATGCTCTAAAGCACCGGCTCTCGCAGGTGTCACCAAATGTCTTGGAGAATGCACTAGAAAAGATACCTGATGCACAGCGGGAAGCCTTTCGCACAGCATTTCAAGCTGCAAAAGCAAAAACGCCTAAGGGAAGGCGCTATAGGTCAGAATGGCTCGTGACATGCATGCTCTTACGAATTTCAAGTCCGAGAGCGTACAAACTCATGGTAAAGATGAAGCTCCTGCCGCTGCCGACAACCACCCGGCTAAGACAGATCATGCGTGGGATGACCTGTGAGTTCGGGTTTAACAAGGTAGCTCTCGCCAGTGTCGGAGCGTTCATGAAGGACAGATCAGATGTCCAGCGCTGCGGAACATTAATACTGGACGAAATGAAGGTGCGGCAGGCTGTTGCTTTCAACAAGCACACTTATAAGATTGACGGCTTTGTGAATTACGGCGATGGCCACGATTCAACTATAACTGCTGACCACGCACTGGTTCTAATGTTCGTGCCCCTCTTCCACTCCTGGGTTCAGCCCATTGCGTGTTTTGCAACAAAACATGCCGCACCTGGGAAGGTGTTAGCAAGGCTCGTTCTGGAGGCCATTGTAGAACTTAGCAAGCACAATGCTGTTGTTGTTGCCGTTATAAGTGATGGAGCCAGCACGAACAAGGCCATGTGGTCCCAGTTTCGCATATCAGGCAAGCTGCATGTACCGAAGCACAAAGTGGACCATCCGACTGTACCTGGGCAGCACCTGTACTTCCTTTGTGATGTCCCGCACATTATAAAGTGCATCAGGAACCATCTTCTTCGTCATAAGTACGCAATGGTGAGCTAAAGATTCCTTTCAACAAACATATATGTTTTCGAAGAAGTATTTGTTGTCGATCTGCAAGTTTTTGCAAACAATTGCAGATCGGCGAGCACAAGATCAACTATGACCACTACCGGATACTACAGGAGGTTGATGGCAAACAGCAGCTACGCGTCGTGCCTAAACTGACTAGAGAGCATGTCAGCCCTGACAATATGAGAAAAATGAATGTCCGGCTGGCTGTTCAGGTAAGTAAAGGTGCTGAAGTGTGTGCCAAATTTACAGTCGAACTAGAACTCCTTGGCGCGGTTGCGACGCATATTAAAGCACTGTATTCATTGCTTTCTTTATAGTTATTAAGCCGCAGTACTGCAGTCGGGCTAAGGGTCTACCAGCATCTCAAGCAGCCTGGACTGGAAGATTGTGATGGCACTCGGGAGTTTACGCTCATGGTGAACAGTTTGTTTGATGCTTTAAACATAAAACTGCCTCAGTTTGGAATAACAAGCTCCTCGAAGGAAATGGAGGTAAGCACATATAAACGAAACATTTCGCAAATGCGTGCAAATTTTCTATAACATTGTTGACTGTTTTTTTCCTCCTGGTTCACATTCCAGGTCATCCAGAAGTTCCTTGATACACTAAATCTGACGGAAAGGAACCACATTTCTCAAGGAACTGTCATGTTTGCTTCGCAACCTACCACCGAATCGCTTCGTGTTACTCTTTCGTCAGTCCTAGACCTCACGAAAGATCTTTTATCTCAAGGAGCATCTTATGTACTTACCGGAAAGCTGAATCAGGATCCTTTAGAGGT
>NC_143016.1:200481313-200486313 GCF_055824585.1 Amblyomma mixtum
GCCCTTCTTTCCGCGGTTTAGAGAAACATGACGTACCGCTTGCCTCCTCCTCGTAGTTTATGTTGATAATATTCCTCGGGTGGGTAATATCGCATCGCATTAAATATTTTTTCCTTGGCTGGTTTTAGCAGTGAAAATAACAGATTTTTTTATAGAGAATGTGATGCTTGCCGCCTCAAAGGTCCCGGCCAGGGATCTTTGCGTCGTCTGCAGCCGCTTGTCGCCGGCAGACGGCACGCGGTGATGCGGCGAATTTCACGTTGTGGCCCGCGGTCTCATGGATCCTGCCGCTTCTGTGTCGATATATAGTTTCTCTTGTGATGTGCATTTCCCACCGAATCCATGCTGCTACCCTATAGCGAAGTAAATGCTGCAAAGCGACACTTTAGAACATGCCGGCGTGTAGTGTACCGGGATGCCGAGCGGGATATGATTCGACAGAGTCAAATTCTCAGAAGCGGCATTTTTTCAAGCCTGCAAATGACCCTAAGGTGCTGAAAGCATGGACAGAAGCAATTCCGCGCAAGAACTTCAAGGTGACGTCCAAAACTTATGTGTGTGACCTCCATTTCCTGCCTGAGGACATCAACTCCTGCTTCCAACACGTCGTTAACGGTCAAACCGTTAGGATTCCTCGAGGTAGGTGGACACTGAAGAAGGGTGCGGTGCCATGTATTTTCACGAACAGACCGGCTCATCTCTCATGCAATACGACAAGGAAGTCACCCGAAGTTACATCAGTGGCTTCCGCCGATGTTTTCGCTTGTCAGAGCAAAAGAGGAGCAGAAGACGGCTTCGACGCTCCGGAGAGCGCCGAACATCTTGAGGTCGCCGCTGACAAACGGACGCTTGAAAATGTACCGTGGTTTTCTGTTCTGCAAAACACACCAACGTTTGAGACATGGTGCGTAAGAGCCTCAGCCGATGATGTTATTATCTACAAGCTGGAGGAGCGTGAAGGTGTTGTAGTAGTAGAGAAAGCTGTAGTTGTGCGAAACAACTTGTCTGTTGATGTCAGTGCACGAGGTGTGCTTGTGCCGGAAAGGAGCTACGTTGAAATTGCATCGAAAATTGCACTTGCAAGCCTGAATGACGTGACGACGTTTCTTCAGTACATTGACTTATTGAATGTTTGCACAGGTTGTGAAAGTGAGCTTTTCCCTAGCATTTCAACCTCAACGACCGCCTTGAAATCTGGTGGTGTATGGCACAGTAAGAAATGCATGGTTCTCTCTGAGCACACCTTGTGTACTCCATGCAAGAAAATGAAAAAAAATTTTGAGGACAGAGTGAAGCGCCTAGCAAGAAAGGGCATGAAGTCTCAACGCAAGGCGCGATGGGCAATCAAGAACCTAAGGAAAAGAGTCATTAGGGCAACTGCTTTTCGTGAAAAAGCGAAAAGGGAACTCGATGCTCTAAAGCACCGGCTCTCGCAGGTGTCACCAAATGTCTTGGAGAATGCACTAGAAAAGATACCTGATGCACAGCGGGAAGCCTTTCGCACAGCATTTCAAGCTGCAAAAGCAAAAACGCCTAAGGGAAGGCGCTATAGGTCAGAATGGCTCGTGACATGCATGCTCTTACGAATTTCAAGTCCGAGAGCGTACAAACTCATGGTAAAGATGAAGCTCCTGCCGCTGCCGACAACCACCCGGCTAAGACAGATCATGCGTGGGATGACCTGTGAGTTCGGGTTTAACAAGGTAGCTCTCGCCAGTGTCGGAGCGTTCATGAAGGACAGATCAGATGTCCAGCGCTGCGGAACATTAATACTGGACGAAATGAAGGTGCGGCAGGCTGTTGCTTTCAACAAGCACACTTATAAGATTGACGGCTTTGTGAATTACGGCGATGGCCACGATTCAACTATAACTGCTGACCACGCACTGGTTCTAATGTTCGTGCCCCTCTTCCACTCCTGGGTTCAGCCCATTGCGTGTTTTGCAACAAAACATGCCGCACCTGGGAAGGTGTTAGCAAGGCTCGTTCTGGAGGCCATTGTAGAACTTAGCAAGCACAATGCTGTTGTTGTTGCCGTTATAAGTGATGGAGCCAGCACGAACAAGGCCATGTGGTCCCAGTTTCGCATATCAGGCAAGCTGCATGTACCGAAGCACAAAGTGGACCATCCGACTGTACCTGGGCAGCACCTGTACTTCCTTTGTGATGTCCCGCACATTATAAAGTGCATCAGGAACCATCTTCTTCGTCATAAGTACGCAATGGTGAGCTAAAGATTCCTTTCAACAAACATATATGTTTTCGAAGAAGTATTTGTTGTCGATCTGCAAGTTTTTGCAAACAATTGCAGATCGGCGAGCACAAGATCAACTATGACCACTACCGGATACTACAGGAGGTTGATGGCAAACAGCAGCTACGCGTCGTGCCTAAACTGACTAGAGAGCATGTCAGCCCTGACAATATGAGAAAAATGAATGTCCGGCTGGCTGTTCAGGTAAGTAAAGGTGCTGAAGTGTGTGCCAAATTTACAGTCGAACTAGAACTCCTTGGCGCGGTTGCGACGCATATTAAAGCACTGTATTCATTGCTTTCTTTATAGTTATTAAGCCGCAGTACTGCAGTCGGGCTAAGGGTCTACCAGCATCTCAAGCAGCCTGGACTGGAAGATTGTGATGGCACTCGGGAGTTTACGCTCATGGTGAACAGTTTGTTTGATGCTTTAAACATAAAACTGCCTCAGTTTGGAATAACAAGCTCCTCGAAGGAAATGGAGGTAAGCACATATAAACGAAACATTTCGCAAATGCGTGCAAATTTTCTATAACATTGTTGACTGTTTTTTTTCCTCCTGGTTCACATTCCAGGTCATCCAGAAGTTCCTTGATACACTAAATCTGACGGAAAGGAACCACATTTCTCAAGGAACTGTCATGTTTGCTTCGCAACCTACCACCGAATCGCTTCGTGTTACTCTTTCGTCAGTCCTAGACCTCACGAAAGATCTTTTATCTCAAGGAGCATCTTATGTACTTACCGGAAAGCTGAATCAGGATCCTTTAGAGGTAAGCAGTAAAAACGGCCGGAGCAATTTATTTATTTATTTATTTATTTAGAACATACTGCAGGCCTACAGTAGGCCCAAGCAGGAGGGGCGAATACATAATATATGCAAAAAAGAACAGGTTTAGCAAAATTGAAAAATGTTAAATACAAGTTGTAACACAAAATACAGCAATAAATACAAGGCTCAGATGCAAAATACAAAAAGTAAACGTAGAAATAAATGGCTCTCAAATTAAATGCTGTGAAGAAAACATAGAGTCAAAAGAATCAGCTCTGGTTAAGAGATCTGGCGGACACCTGTTCCACTCCTCAATGGTGCGTGGAAAAAATGAGTATTTAAAGGCGTTAATCCTAGCACTGTAAGGGGTTAATGATTGTGTATGATGATTTCGTGTTTGGCGCGTAGTGTTAGGTTTGAGGAAGGGGTCTGCATTCATAGACAGTTTATGGTTTTTTAGTAAACCATAAACTTCTTCTTCTTTCTTCTTTCTTTTACTAGTGGACTCTCATTAAGTTGAACTTAATTACTTACTTCGAACATGCAGAACACCCGAAAACCATATTGAAAATGGTCCCGTTTATTTAAACTGCATATATTTCGAAAATTTTCAATCTCCTTAGAGTTGGAATGAATCGACTTCATTGTACGTTTCAATTTAAAAAAGAAAGTCATGCATCTTATTTTTCAGAGGTTTTTTGGGCTGACCAGAAGCTACGGAGGTGATGAGGACCATCCCACTTTGACAAGCTTCACTCACATATACAGGCTGTTGAGTTTGTACGCACCGATAAGCGCCTGTGTTGGTAGCAATGTGATAGAAGAACACACATTCGTTCTGGCCACTGTTGAAGAGACGATGAAGGCTGGGAGAAAAGAACGGCTTGCATCACGTGAGCAGCTTCAGAAGACCATTGAGGGGAAGTTATCTGAAATCTGCGCATCCGCACAAGTTAGGGAAAGCGTCGCTCCCGATCACGGATATTACACACCATCAGCCCAGGATTGCGTCATATACTACTTGTGTGGTTACCTCGTAAAATCCTTCCTGAAATATGAGAAGTGTCAGGAGTGCATCAGTAGCATTCAGTCTTCAAATTCAGAATTCCCAGAGGCATTTCTCACTCTAGGGAGAGAATTCAAGCAGGGGAGCCTCAAGAAGCCATCATGGGAACTCTATAACATGTTCCGCGCAATTGAAATCAAGATCTCGCCTATGCTGCAAAAGAAGAGCCTCTGTTCAGACACTTTTTGGGCCCTCCTTGATTCGCTCAAAGACAGCGATGTGACTAGTGTTGGCTGCCCCTCTCACAGAGATAGCACAACTGCAGAGCTTTTGCATTCTTACATAGCACTACGCATGCATTTTGCCGCTAAAGATGCTTGCAAAAAGCTCAGCGCTTCCGAAGTTGTTGCATCTGCAAGAAAGAAAGCAAAACTGATGTGAAAAGTTGAAAGCTTTCCTTTATTGACTTTTCACTGAAAGTTGCGCGTCTGTAAATAAAACTTAGCGGAAGGATAAAAGCCACTAAATCTTGTTTCTTTCATTTTTTCTTGCGGCACGTGCACTTTTTTTTTCTTCAGCCACCTTCTCTGTTTAACTGTGTCGAGATGAAAATACAATTGTGCTGGTGGTTGCGGCATTTTCTTTCAATAAAGCGATCGGTATTGGGAGCACGGCAGCTTATCTTCTTGAAGCCGTTTGCAAACGCGTCTTTAACGAGTCCGGCTAATGTAACTGCTATAAATGCTACTAAACCGCCTTTTTTCATTACAAAAAATATCAAGGCGAAGGCTACGTACGTTTGTATTCCTTAAATACGTAGTTTTTTAACGGACGCGAGCCATCTCCTTCCGACGCTCCTCAAGCTGGGAGTAGCAGACGACGCGCTCATCCTAAAGCGACCGCAGCGCCACCGCGTAGACGGCGATCGCGAGGGGCCGCTCGGCTCCCTGGCTCGCCGGCGAAGTTTCC
>NC_143016.1:200491313-200498813 GCF_055824585.1 Amblyomma mixtum
GGTTAGGTTAGGTTAGGTTAGGGTAGGCTAGGCTAGGTTAGGTTAGGTTAGGTTAGGTTAGGTTAGGTTAGGTTAGGTTAGGTTAGGTTAGGTTAGGTTAGGTTAGGTTAGGTTAGGCTAGGCTAGGCTAGGCTAGGCTAGGCTAGGCTAGGCTAGGCTAGGCTAGGCTAGGCTAGGCTAGGCTAGGCTAGGCTAGGCTAGGCTAGGCTAGGCCAACGTTTCTAGATAAAGACAGTTGGAAAACTTGCTCCGGGTATGCGGCCCCTTTCTGTCGCCGATGTCATCTTAAAGAGATGCGAGCGCCATCTCTCGGGTGGTGGAAGTACCGCGTTTGTTTTCCCATGGCCTCCGTGACCAGCTCAAGCATCGGTACTTTGACATCGAGCTTGATCTCAGAGGCCACGATTTCTGCGCGAATGATTAACGTTGGCTCGTGCCTCGCATCGTCTGCGCCGGGGGCGGCCGCTTCTAGCCGCGCTCATTTACGAATTGCGAAGTCCGCGTGCGCGTCTGGGGTACGTGAGTGCAGGATGCTCGAGGTTAAACGTTTGGCTGTAAATATCGGAAAAAAAGCGGAAGCCCTTCTTTCCGCGGTTTAGAGAAACATGACGTACCGCTTGCCTCCTCCTCGTAGTTTATGTTGATAATATTCCTCGGGTGGGTAATATCGCATCGCATTAAATATTTTTTCCTTGGCTGGTTTTAGCAGTGAAAATAACAGATTTTTTTATAGAGAATGTGATGCTTGCCGCCTCAAAGGTCCCGGCCAGGGATCTTTGCGTCGTCTGCAGCCGCTTGTCGCCGGCAGACGGCACGCGGTGATGCGGCGAATTTCACGTTGTGGCCCGCGGTCTCATGGATCCTGCCGCTTCTGTGTCGATATATAGTTTCTCTTGTGATGTGCATTTCCCACCGAATCCATGCTGCTACCCTATAGCGAAGTAAATGCTGCAAAGCGACACTTTAGAACATGCCGGCGTGTAGTGTACCGGGATGCCGAGCGGGATATGATTCGACAGAGTCAAATTCTCAGAAGCGGCATTTTTTCAAGCCTGCAAATGACCCTAAGGTGCTGAAAGCATGGACAGAAGCAATTCCGCGCAAGAACTTCAAGGTGACGTCCAAAACTTATGTGTGTGACCTCCATTTCCTGCCTGAGGACATCAACTCCTGCTTCCAACACGTCGTTAACGGTCAAACCGTTAGGATTCCTCGAGGTAGGTGGACACTGAAGAAGGGTGCGGTGCCATGTATTTTCACGAACAGACCGGCTCATCTCTCATGCAATACGACAAGGAAGTCACCCGAAGTTACATCAGTGGCTTCCGCCGATGTTTTCGCTTGTCAGAGCAAAAGAGGAGCAGAAGACGGCTTCGACGCTCCGGAGAGCGCCGAACATCTTGAGGTCGCCGCTGACAAACGGACGCTTGAAAATGTACCGTGGTTTTCTGTTCTGCAAAACACACCAACGTTTGAGACATGGTGCGTAAGAGCCTCAGCCGATGATGTTATTATCTACAAGCTGGAGGAGCGTGAAGGTGTTGTAGTAGTAGAGAAAGCTGTAGTTGTGCGAAACAACTTGTCTGTTGATGTCAGTGCACGAGGTGTGCTTGTGCCGGAAAGGAGCTACGTTGAAATTGCATCGAAAATTGCACTTGCAAGCCTGAATGACGTGACGACGTTTCTTCAGTACATTGACTTATTGAATGTTTGCACAGGTTGTGAAAGTGAGCTTTTCCCTAGCATTTCAACCTCAACGACCGCCTTGAAATCTGGTGGTGTATGGCACAGTAAGAAATGCATGGTTCTCTCTGAGCACACCTTGTGTACTCCATGCAAGAAAATGAAAAAAAATTTTGAGGACAGAGTGAAGCGCCTAGCAAGAAAGGGCATGAAGTCTCAACGCAAGGCGCGATGGGCAATCAAGAACCTAAGGAAAAGAGTCATTAGGGCAACTGCTTTTCGTGAAAAAGCGAAAAGGGAACTCGATGCTCTAAAGCACCGGCTCTCGCAGGTGTCACCAAATGTCTTGGAGAATGCACTAGAAAAGATACCTGATGCACAGCGGGAAGCCTTTCGCACAGCATTTCAAGCTGCAAAAGCAAAAACGCCTAAGGGAAGGCGCTATAGGTCAGAATGGCTCGTGACATGCATGCTCTTACGAATTTCAAGTCCGAGAGCGTACAAACTCATGGTAAAGATGAAGCTCCTGCCGCTGCCGACAACCACCCGGCTAAGACAGATCATGCGTGGGATGACCTGTGAGTTCGGGTTTAACAAGGTAGCTCTCGCCAGTGTCGGAGCGTTCATGAAGGACAGATCAGATGTCCAGCGCTGCGGAACATTAATACTGGACGAAATGAAGGTGCGGCAGGCTGTTGCTTTCAACAAGCACACTTATAAGATTGACGGCTTTGTGAATTACGGCGATGGCCACGATTCAACTATAACTGCTGACCACGCACTGGTTCTAATGTTCGTGCCCCTCTTCCACTCCTGGGTTCAGCCCATTGCGTGTTTTGCAACAAAACATGCCGCACCTGGGAAGGTGTTAGCAAGGCTCGTTCTGGAGGCCATTGTAGAACTTAGCAAGCACAATGCTGTTGTTGTTGCCGTTATAAGTGATGGAGCCAGCACGAACAAGGCCATGTGGTCCCAGTTTCGCATATCAGGCAAGCTGCATGTACCGAAGCACAAAGTGGACCATCCGACTGTACCTGGGCAGCACCTGTACTTCCTTTGTGATGTCCCGCACATTATAAAGTGCATCAGGAACCATCTTCTTCGTCATAAGTACGCAATGGTGAGCTAAAGATTCCTTTCAACAAACATATATGTTTTCGAAGAAGTATTTGTTGTCGATCTGCAAGTTTTTGCAAACAATTGCAGATCGGCGAGCACAAGATCAACTATGACCACTACCGGATACTACAGGAGGTTGATGGCAAACAGCAGCTACGCGTCGTGCCTAAACTGACTAGAGAGCATGTCAGCCCTGACAATATGAGAAAAATGAATGTCCGGCTGGCTGTTCAGGTAAGTAAAGGTGCTGAAGTGTGTGCCAAATTTACAGTCGAACTAGAACTCCTTGGCGCGGTTGCGACGCATATTAAAGCACTGTATTCATTGCTTTCTTTATAGTTATTAAGCCGCAGTACTGCAGTCGGGCTAAGGGTCTACCAGCATCTCAAGCAGCCTGGACTGGAAGATTGTGATGGCACTCGGGAGTTTACGCTCATGGTGAACAGTTTGTTTGATGCTTTAAACATAAAACTGCCTCAGTTTGGAATAACAAGCTCCTCGAAGGAAATGGAGGTAAGCACATATAAACGAAACATTTCGCAAATGCGTGCAAATTTTCTATAACATTGTTGACTGTTTTTTTCCTCCTGGTTCACATTCCAGGTCATCCAGAAGTTCCTTGATACACTAAATCTGACGGAAAGGAACCACATTTCTCAAGGAACTGTCATGTTTGCTTCGCAACCTACCACCGAATCGCTTCGTGTTACTCTTTCGTCAGTCCTAGACCTCACGAAAGATCTTTTATCTCAAGGAGCATCTTATGTACTTACCGGAAAGCTGAATCAGGATCCTTTAGAGGTAAGCAGTAAAAACGGCCGGAGCAATTTATTTATTTATTTATTTATTTAGAACATACTGCAGGCCTACAGTAGGCCCAAGCAGGAGGGGCGAATACATAATATATGCAAAAAAGAACAGGTTTAGCAAAATTGAAAAATGTTAAATACAAGTTGTAACACAAAATACAGCAATAAATACAAGGCTCAGATGCAAAATACAAAAAGTAAACGTAGAAATAAATGGCTCTCAAATTAAATGCTGTGAAGAAAACATAGAGTCAAAAGAATCAGCTCTGGTTAAGAGATCTGGCGGACACCTGTTCCACTCCTCAATGGTGCGTGGAAAAAATGAGTATTTAAAGGCGTTAATCCTAGCACTGTAAGGGGTTAATGATTGTGTATGATGATTTCGTGTTTGGCGCGTAGTGTTAGGTTTGAGGAAGGGGTCTGCATTCATAGACAGTTTATGGTTTTTTAGTAAACCATAAACTTCTTCTTCTTTCTTCTTTCTTTTACTAGTGGACTCTCATTAAGTTGAACTTAATTACTTACTTCGAACATGCAGAACACCCGAAAACCATATTGAAAATGGTCCCGTTTATTTAAACTGCATATATTTCGAAAATTTTCAATCTCCTTAGAGTTGGAATGAATCGACTTCATTGTACGTTTCAATTTAAAAAAGAAAGTCATGCATCTTATTTTTCAGAGGTTTTTTGGGCTGACCAGAAGCTACGGAGGTGATGAGGACCATCCCACTTTGACAAGCTTCACTCACATATACAGGCTGTTGAGTTTGTACGCACCGATAAGCGCCTGTGTTGGTAGCAATGTGATAGAAGAACACACATTCGTTCTGGCCACTGTTGAAGAGACGATGAAGGCTGGGAGAAAAGAACGGCTTGCATCACGTGAGCAGCTTCAGAAGACCATTGAGGGGAAGTTATCTGAAATCTGCGCATCCGCACAAGTTAGGGAAAGCGTCGCTCCCGATCACGGATATTACACACCATCAGCCCAGGATTGCGTCATATACTACTTGTGTGGTTACCTCGTAAAATCCTTCCTGAAATATGAGAAGTGTCAGGAGTGCATCAGTAGCATTCAGTCTTCAAATTCAGAATTCCCAGAGGCATTTCTCACTCTAGGGAGAGAATTCAAGCAGGGGAGCCTCAAGAAGCCATCATGGGAACTCTATAACATGTTCCGCGCAATTGAAATCAAGATCTCGCCTATGCTGCAAAAGAAGAGCCTCTGTTCAGACACTTTTTGGGCCCTCCTTGATTCGCTCAAAGACAGCGATGTGACTAGTGTTGGCTGCCCCTCTCACAGAGATAGCACAACTGCAGAGCTTTTGCATTCTTACATAGCACTACGCATGCATTTTGCCGCTAAAGATGCTTGCAAAAAGCTCAGCGCTTCCGAAGTTGTTGCATCTGCAAGAAAGAAAGCAAAACTGATGTGAAAAGTTGAAAGCTTTCCTTTATTGACTTTTCACTGAAAGTTGCGCGTCTGTAAATAAAACTTAGCGGAAGGATAAAAGCCACTAAATCTTGTTTCTTTCATTTTTTCTTGCGGCACGTGCACTTTTTTTTTCTTCAGCCACCTTCTCTGTTTAACTGTGTCGAGATGAAAATACAATTGTGCTGGTGGTTGCGGCATTTTCTTTCAATAAAGCGATCGGTATTGGGAGCACGGCAGCTTATCTTCTTGAAGCCGTTTGCAAACGCGTCTTTAACGAGTCCGGCTAATGTAACTGCTATAAATGCTACTAAACCGCCTTTTTTCATTACAAAAAATATCAAGGCGAAGGCTACGTACGTTTGTATTCCTTAAATACGTAGTTTTTTAACGGACGCGAGCCATCTCCTTCCGACGCTCCTCAAGCTGGGAGGAGCAGACGACGCGCTCATCCTAAAGCGACCGCAGCGCCACCGCGTAGACGGCGATCGCGAGGGGCCGCTCGGCTCCCTGGCTCGCCGGCGAAGTTTCCCAACTGTCTTAATCTAGAAACGTTGGCTAGGCTAGGCTAGGCTAGGCTAGGCTAGGCTAGGCTAGGCTAGGCTAGGCTAGGTCAGGTCAGGTCAGGTCAGGTCAGGTCAGGTCAGGTCAGGTCAGGTGAGGTGAGGTGAGGTGAGGTGAGGTGAGGTTAGGTTAGGTTAGGTTAGGTTAGGTTAGGCTAGGCTAGGCTAGGCTAGGTTAGGTTAGGCTAGGCTAGGCTAGGCTAGGCTAGGCTAGGCTAGGCTAGGCTAGGTTAGGTTAGGTTAGGTTAGGTTAGGTTAGGCTAGGCTAGGCTAGGCTAGGCTAGGCTAGGCTAGGTTAGGCTAGGCTAGGCTAGGCTAGGCATTTCCATTTCTGGTAGGCTGATTTCTTAGATTTTATTGTTGCCTCGGACACTCCTGCGCAGCTTCCTACATGGTACGAAAGCATGCAAGATATACTCTCTTTGGGATCCAAGATTTCCTGTTCACACTCAACACACTCCATACTGACAGAAACAAGGTTCGCTCCTTTGGCAGCAGCAGTGGCAGTAACACAATAACACCCCCCAAAAAAACCTGTAACAGTATGCAGGAGCATATAGGAAAACTCTCTTTTGAACAATGCTGCTGCCAAAGTGCCTTCTTGGATGCGATGCCGCAGCTTTATAGCAGATGCGTCGATGCCAGGTGATGCAGCCTCAGAAAACGTGCGCAAATGTTAGCATAATGGGCAAGACAGGCGCGAGACATGTGATGCAGAGACACATGCACTGGAGAGGTTGCTTTGCCTGCAAGCACCTCCAAAGTACGCAGGCAGCCTTTTTTGGTGGCCTGTAGGTTAGGTTAGGTTAGGTTAGGTTAGGTTAGGTTAGGTTAGGTTAGGTTAGGTTAGGTTAGGTTAGGTTAGGTTAGGTTAGGTTAGGTTAGGTTAGGTTAGGTTAGGTTAGGTTAGGTTAGGTTAGGTTAGGTTAGGTTAGGTTAGGTTAGGTTAGGTTAGGTTAGGTTAGGTTAGGTTAGGTTAGGTTAGGTTAGGTTAGGTTAGGTTAGGTTAGGTTAGGTTAGGTTAGGTTAGGTTAGGTTAGGTTAGGTTAGGTTAGGTTAGGTTAGGTTAGGTTAGGTTAGGTTAGGTTAGGTTAGGTTAGGTTAGGTTAGGTTAGGTTAGGTTAGGTTAGGTTAGGTTAGGTTAGGTTAGGTTAGGTTAGGTTAGGTTAGGTTAGGTTAGGTTAGGTTAGGTTAGGTTAGGTTAGGTTAGGTTAGGTTAGGTTAGGTTAGGTTAGGTTAGGTTAGGTTAGGTTAGGTTAGGTTAGGTTAGGTTAGGTTAGGTTAGGTTAGGTTAGGTTAGGTTAGGTTAGGTTAGGTTAGGTTAGGTTAGGTTAGGTTAGGTTAGGTTAGGTTAGGTTAGGTTAGGTTAGGTTAGGTTAGGTTAGGTTAGGTTAGGTTAGGTTAGGTTAGGTTAGGTTAGGTTAGGTTAGGTTAGGTTAGGTTAGGTTAGGTTAGGTTAGGTTAGGTTAGGTTAGGTTAGGTTAGGTTAGGTTAGGTTAGGTTAGGTTAGGTTAGGTTAGGTTAGGTTAGGTTAGGTTAGGTTAGGTTAGGTTAGGTTAGGTTAGGTTAGGTTAGGTTAGGTTAGGTTAGGTTAGGTTAGGTTAGGTTAGGTTAGGTTAGGTTAGGTTAGGTTAGGTTAGGTTAGGTTAGGTTAGGTTAGGTTAGGTTAGGTTAGGTTAGGTTAGGTTAGGTTAGGTTAGGTTAGGTTAGGTTAGGTTAGGTTAGGTTAGGTTAGGTTAGGTTAGGTTAGGTTAGGTTAGGTTAGGTTAGGTTAGGTTAGGTTAGGTTAGGTTAGGTTAGGTTAGGTTAGGTTAGGTTAGGTTAGGTTAGGTTAGGTTAGGTTAGGTTAGGTTAGGTTAGGTTAGGTTAGGTTAGGTTAGGTTAGGTTAGGT
>NC_143016.1:201313813-201336313 GCF_055824585.1 Amblyomma mixtum
AGATTGGATAGTCGTCGCCGTAGCTGAGTTGGTAGAGCACGGGACGCGAAATTCGAAGGCAGTGGGTTAGGATCCCACTGGCAGATTGTGGTTGTATTTAAGGCGAAAGCCTTCGATGTCTCATACTGTCGTCAGCAGCCGTGTCGGCAGACTTGTCCGCATTTTAAAAAGAATCTGCGTCGAGGTTTGGAATCGAACCAGGGCCTTTCGCATTTGAAGCAGAGACGCTACCACTCCGCCAGGAAGGCTCTTTTTTTTCTTTATTGCATGGAAGAACTTCCGTAGAAAGGAGGAAAACTTCAATCAGACTGGTTCGCGTCTCAAGTTACCGGGCTGCTTAATAGGAGCCCGCCATAGCCCTAACTCAACACTGCATCCCCATCAAAACATCAAAATTCAGGGAGGCACACACATGCATCTAGGCACGGCAGCCAGCTTGGAGGTTCTTCGCGTGCAGCATATACACTCCTCACCAAAGCACACTGTTCACGAAACACAGATTTGGACGATCTTGGTGGCTCGGCATTTCTGTCCATCATACGGCTTTTCCAAAGACTGAATAGTCCCATCAACATAAACAGATCATAAGGCATAGCAGAGTTTTTTTCAACAGGCAGAAATCTAATAGTGTATGGTGTAATTTCAATGTCCTTCTTAAGAGTTCGTTGTAGTATGTCCCAAAAGAACATGGCATCACGGCACAGGATGAAGCAATGATCAATTGTCTGAGGCACGTTACACAGACGGCAATTCACATTCCGGGGTGCAAACATCCCCTTGTCATTAAGAAATGTCTTGACAGGCAGCGTCGCTGTGTGTAGTTTGAAAAAGAACGTTTTAGCGGCTGCCTGAATGCACATCCGCCTAACACGCTTTAGAACACTGATGTCCAAAGACCCCAGATAAGGCTGCCGATACAATGGTGTAGGGAACAAAGACTCAGTGAGGGCCTGGGTCATCTGTTTTCTCGAGAGGCTATGCAGGTAACCTAAAGAGAAGCGCACAGTGAGGAAATTGAAAGTGTCGGCAACCTCCTTAAGGAATCCCCATAAAGTCCCCTCACAAGCCTGCACAGTCTGTGCGAATAAGTAAGGGAAATGAAAACTAAGCCGCCTAATGAGCACAGCTACCAGAAACGGGTGGTTTGTCGATTTTAAAAAGAAAAAACGGGAAACAAGTTGATGCACGAACAGGTGAACAAGACCCACTCCACCACCCTCTAAGGGAAGGAACAAGTTGTCTCGCCTCATGGGCTCCCATTGAGAGCGCCAAACGAATGTTGCAAATATTCTGCGTATTGCTTGCACCTTCCTCCTCGCACAATGCAGGCCTTGAAGGACATACGCGAGCTTTGCAAACAAAAATATGTTACAGACCTGTGCCCTCGCAAACACTGAGAGTTCCCTACCCATCCAAGCCTGTGTTGGCCGCCGTAGAGTTACAATTTGTGAATCCCAGTAGGCTGTGCTGTTGCGAACTGGGCGCAGCGGAACGCCTAGGTACTCAAGAGGGCTACTGTCCCAGCATATGCCACCGAACTGGCTTCGCCTAGTTACCCAATAACCCAACCAAAAACCTTTGGATTTCTCTAAATTAAGAGCCGCGCCTGATACAACACAGAACTGTTTAGTCAAGTTTAGAGCCTCAAGTACACTCTTTTTGTCAGAACAAAAGAG
Source organism: Amblyomma mixtum (assembly GCF_055824585.1). NCBI lineage: Eukaryota > Metazoa > Arthropoda > Arachnida > Ixodida > Ixodidae > Amblyomma > Amblyomma mixtum. Next base: position 201,315,490 of record NC_143016.1, read on the forward strand.
GGCGACATCATCAGCATAGGCTAAAACTTTAACTTCACATTGAGCCAGAGAGAAACCGCGGATAGCTGCGCTGTTGCTTATACTGAGACAGAGGGGTTCCAGATATAGGGCAAACAACAATGGAGACAGTGGACATCCTTGACGAACAGATGCTTCTAGTGGTATTGGTTTCGTTAGCTCCTGATTAACAATAACCCTTGTATAGGAGTTCTTATAGCACAGCCTTATGCCTTTGAGCAAGACGTCACCAATATTAGAATACTCCAAGACCACGAACAAGAAATCGTGCCGAACTTTATCACACGCCTTCGCCAAGTCAATTTGAATCAGAGCTACTTGGCCTGTCTCATCTGATACTGTCTCTAATACTGAACGTGCAATATGGATATGTGTTTTAATACTGCGGCCTCTAATACCACAGACCTGATGCGAACCTACCAAGTCCATAATGACGAGCTGCAGACGACTGCTAAAAACCTTGGCACAACTTTTGTAATCACCATTGCAGAGGGAAATTGGACGATATCCCTCAACAATTTTCAACCGATTAGTATCTTTGCTTTTGGGAATTAATATTGTGTGCCCAGAATAGAAAGTGGGAGGCAGGACACCCACATCATAAGATGCTTGGAAAACTTCCATCAAAACAGGCACTAGGCAAGGCGAAAAGGTTTTATAGAATTCGCTAGTAATACCATCTGGCCCAGGAGATTTCTGGCTCCGCAGGGCAGAAATGGCTGATTGAATTTCATGAAAAGTGATAGGTTCCTTCACTATAGCACACTTCTCATCGTCAAGTCGAGGGATGTTTCCGAGTAAGGAACTGTAATCAAAACCCTGATTTGGATCTTCGCAACTGCCAAACATCTTTCGATAATAGTCAAAGAAAGCAGCAAGAATACCAGGCGCATCGTTGTATGTGCAATCACCATACTGAATTTCCAATATTTCCTTCGCAAGAGCATTCTCTTTTTCACCACTCAGGGCCCGACGAGAAGGTTGCTCATCAAGAAACCTTCGGGACCTAGATCGTATCAAGGCCCCCTTATATCTTTCTGTCGCAAATTGTTGAAGCTCTGCTTTTACGTTATTAATGTCTTCGAGATAGGCACCGGGCTTACCCTCTCTAGCTCATGTAGCTCCGTTAGGGTACGCCCAAGCTCACGAAGGTGGTGTCTCTTCAGGAAAGCGATTCTTGCTGAGGCCTCAATTGCCAAGTTTTTGATCTCCTGTTTAAACAAATCCCACTTTTGAAAAACGGACAGATCACGGCGTGACCATACGTCCTTCAAACAAGTAGGTACAGCACGCTGAAAGATTTCGTCTGAGAGCAGACAGTTATTCATCTTCCACAACTCCCATCGAGGGTGAAGTACATGCCGAGTGTACCTCCCTATCTGAAGAGACACCATACAGTGGTCACTGAAGAAGATCGGCCGCACCCAGTAGCCAAACACACTTGCTAACGCGTCTACAGAAACGTAAATTCTGTCAAGGCAAGCATTAGAGGAAAACTGAAAATGAGTGAAATGCATACTGTCGCCTTTTTCCTGTCCCACGTCCACAAGACTATATTCAGAAACCAAGTCGGTAAGTAATGCAGCACTAGGGTCGTATCTCTTACATACCACTGATCGATCCTCATCCCTACAAACGCAATTAAAATCTCCCAACAATATAATTTTGCGGTCCGTGCACAAATGTTCAACTAATGACAGAAAGAAAAGCCTTCTATCGCGCTGCTTTGTGGGGGCGTAAACACAAATAATCCGCCACTGTACACCTGAAATTGTGAGATCACAGCATATAAGTCGCCCCTCGTCATCTATGCAATAAGACATGGCTGTTATCTCTAGCGTGTTCGCCAGGAATAGCATACAACCTCCTGATAAGCCTCTCGCGTGGCTAACAATAATGTTGTATTCCGACAAAAAAGGCTCCAGAGCAGCTGCTGTATCTTCATCAGAGGACAACTTTGTTTCCTGGATAGCGGCCATACACACACTCTATTTGTTTAAGAGATGCCGTACCTGCTGTTGCCTCCTACGATTACGCATACCCCTAACGTTAAGGGTAGCGACTTGATATGCTGCGACGCTCGCCATTTTTGGTGCCAGTCTTAACAAACGCCATCCCCTGGAATGGGGTGGCCCGCCTCCAAATTGGCAGCCTCTCGGGCAGACATCGCCCTCCTCTTTAACGCCACCCTTCCCGTGGTCTCTAACATTGTGCCTTGTGGTCAGCGCCATCGATACACACCTCGTCAGCATCTGCTGGACGTTTCAAAGGTGCGGTGCTGTCCATGTCTTCCTCTGAAACAGCCAAGGCCTCGGCCCACGAACCCGAGGGGAGCACATCACTCGCTGCCACACTAACAGCCGACAGAGAACCGGACACGCCAGAGATCGACGCCACACACGGCTCACCGTTACCCTTCAACGACGAAGCAGAATCAGCAACAGAGGAGGATCGGCGAGCATTCACTGGCTGTATCGCCTCGTCTGACTCCACAGGAGGCATATCCGGACGTTGGCCTGTGGCGACGAGGTGTTCCTGTGCAGCAAGCACAGCAGTCTCTGTAGCGCTCACGGGGGGGGGGGGGGGGGGGGGGGGCGGGCCCGGCGGTTTTCGTTCTGGAGGCGCGGATGCTAGATGGCCAGTCGCTTGAGATTCCGTGTTGATTTGAGGTGTTGAAGCCTTCTGTTCCCTATCTATTCGATGCTCACGACTTAGTTCTCCGGTCGCGTCGACAACCTCAGACACATCCATGATGTGTTCTGATGCCACGTCATCTTCCCGTGACCACTGGCCTTGACGCAGCCTGTCAGCGTAACTCAAGACACAGTTCTCCGCAGTATGGCCAAAGCGTCGGCACTGGGTGCACCGAGGCGTGCGACACTGGCGCCGTACATGCCCAACCCGGCTGCATCGGAGGCACAGTGGAGGTCTCCCTGGGATAAGGACTAATGCCTGCACTCCATAAACATTAAGTGTGTGTGGGATTGTGCTTGCTGACACTTCATCCTTGAGTGTGAGGGAGATTTCACGGTTCGACGTTTCCATATGCTCCATCCCTGGGCACCGCCACTTTTCACGCTCCACAGACTGAATCGTTCCATAAGGCTCTAATGCTTCCACAATCCTCCGGTGTTCCATATAGCGGGGAAGCCAAAGGAGCTTAACCTTGACGTTCTTAGTATCCGGGTCAAACACCATGCACCGCAGTCCTTTGACAGGAAACTCCGCTTTGTTAACAAGCTTCTGTTTGGAAGAACTACTCTCGCAGGTAACCATCCGCACGTGGCTCATTTGGTATTGACCAATGCACAAAATTTCCCGGAGATCCAATATCTGTGCGAGTGCGTCACGGAAGTCAGGCGCTCGGTACGGGCGACCCTTAAGGTCAGCATGCAGGAAAATGGTATTAAGGACAACATTACCGGTAGGCAATCGGGGAAGTACAACTTTGTACGAGTCCGTAGTGTCCTGAGACGTCGCTAGACCTCGGCCAACGGCCGATGCGCTGTTTCCAGCAAGGAGCACGTTGAAGCACAGCCGCACAGGTTTGAGCGTGAGTAAAGGTGCATCTAGTGAATACATGGCTCTCGTAAATGAAATATACCAAAATAAAAAATAAAAATAAGAAAAGGAACAAAAATAAACAGTAAAATAAAATAAAAATATGAAAAAAAAACAAAATAAAAAATAAAGTGAAAAATTAAATGGGAAACATAAAATATGAAAAAAAAACTGTGAGCCAAGAATAGGTTTCGTTTTGCGGCAATTTAGAGACGCAAAGTGCCCCTGAGTTTTTTTCTCCTGCTTCCTAATAAAATATTAGTTACTTCAACTATTGATCTCCCATTGATAAACATCGCCAAATTGAAAGAATTAGAGGTCCTTACTCTCCTTTGTTTAGGAGACTGTTGGCGTCCGTCGTGTAGGTCATAACGACCACCGCTTTTTTTTTCTTCCCTGGTCTGCTCAATAGCTTAACGACGGCCGTGGTTCTGGCTGTCTTAGTGTCATAGGTAGCAAAAGAGGACTTTCGCGCACCTACCGCCCCCCATCGTTCGATCACGTTTCACGTGTGGCACTCGGGGTAATAGAGGACGTACTACGTCCGCTCCTGTGGACGGGTGTGGCGCTGGTGAACACTCTCAAGGCTTGGTTGCACTGCCCATAGTTACCACCGAAAGCAGAAGATTGGATAGCTGTCGCCATAGAAATACGCAGATATTGGCTTCAAATCCCACTGGCAGATTGTGGTTGTTTTTGTTCTGATTTCTATTTAATTATTAATTATTTAAACGGTTCATTTTCCACTGATCAACGCTACAAAGCAGAAAAAAATCCCCTATATCTGACATGATAAAATGCCGGCAAAAGAGCACTCTCCACACGAGACATGGTACAGTACGAGCGCAAACTGACAACTAATTTTGTTCGTAGAACGCGCCACTATGTAGGGAAACAGAAAAAAAAGCATGCGCTATCAATACCGCGCATATTACAAACTATAGACAGCAAGGCCGAATCTTACAACTTCTTGTCAAGAAAGGCCATTTCACTGTTTTACAGCTCAGCAGAAGAATCGTCGATACAATCACGCTCATTTTTCTTTATGATATAGGCTTCCATCAGTTCATGAAAATGTTTAGTTGGGCTAGTTGGTATGGATGTTTAATAAAACAGCGCAAAAGACGACGCACCAGAGAAAGGAGAACACAGGACTGCGCTCGTCCTCTGTTCTCTTTTCCGTCGTTTTTTGCGCTGTTTTATTAAGCATCGATCAGTTCACGTGCGATTGTGCTGCGGCTCTTGCTCAGAATTCTTCTCTCACCCAGCAGCGGCCTGCAGTCCCGGCAAGTCAGAGAATGTTCAGGCAAGTTTGAACCCACCCCAGTTGATAACGATAGGTCATGTTCCCGTGCACGATCGTTAACGCAGCGTCCAGTCTGGCCTACGTACTTTTTACCACAAGTTAATGGTACCTCGTATATGAGAGCGACGGCGCGTTCCCCAAAATGCTTAGCGTGCTTCTTGCCACAAGAACTTTCCTATGCTCCTTGTTTGGTGATGCGGGGGCATAGCTTTACCCGCTTGAAAGCTGCAGTAAACACCATTGGCACCCTGAACTTACCCCGCAACATTTATGTTGTGGGACGCCCATAACAAAAGGTTTGGTTTGGTTTGGTTTATGGGGTTTAACGTCCCAAAGCGACTAAGGCTATGAGAGACGCCGTAGAGAAGGGCTCCGGAAATTTCGACCACCTGGGGTTCTTTAACGAGCATCGACATCGCACAGTACACGGGCCTCTAGAATTTCGCCTCCATCAAAATTCCACCGCCGCGGTCGGGATCGAACCCGCGTCTTTCGGGTCAGCAGCCGAGCACCATAACCACTGAGCCACCGCGGCGGCCCCATGACAAAAGGAGCGCGAAAACAAGACGACGGACGGAGACAGAACAAACACCACGAGCGCTCGTGATGTGTGTTCTGTCTTCGTGCATCGTCTTTTTTTTTGGCCCTAATTTGTGATTTATGAGAGATGTTGACTTGCCAAACCTTCTACCTTTATGCACATAAACACCATACATAAACACCATGAACAACATACAAATATTGCAAACGCGAAGAAAACTTCAGCGATTGAAATTTTTTTTCCTACTCAAAAATAACAATCTCTCCATGAGCCCTGATTTCTTTCTTAAGCCGATCACAACCCGACTAACACGACATCGTCACACGGAATCACTAACACCGTACAGCGCTAGAATCAATGCTTTTAAATACTCTTTTTTTCCCCCACAAAATAACTCAATGGAATGAACTCCCCCCTGAGGTTGTAAACAGCATCGATGCCATTAACAAAATTGCTTATTGATAATTGCTGAGTTGTTTTTCCTTGTTCTTCACTATGTTCTATTACTGATATGTTAGTTTTCTTCCATGTTATTTGCCGCGCTTCTTTTTTATGCTATTTTGCCCCTACAGCTTAGACCTATCTTTGGGTCTGCAGTATTCTATAAATAAAAAATAAAATAAAATAAATACGGAGTCGCTATCGGCCCGCCTTTGCATTCCGACCTTTTTGCACGCTTTTCCTTTCATCCTTTCGCGCAATTTTACCATGTCAGAGTAATTCACCAGCTAGCCCGACAGCTTGTTCTACTTAAAGATCTCTATGCTCCACGGTTTCGGTGAGTGCTGGCTTCCGTTTATTGCAGAAGTCAGCAATAAAAAGTAAATAAACCATCGTGATTAATACGTTAGCGTTAGAAGTATCCGTGCAAACGAAAATGGTGATGGCCGTAACGCGTGACGTGCGTGGAACCTTCTGAAAAATTCAGGGGGCACTTTGACTGTCTAAAGTGCGTAGAGGCGAAAGCCTTTTCCGCACCACTTTGACTGCTTCTGGGGCACTGGTGGCGTCACATATAATTGAGTACTAATTACTAAGTGATCACGAATCACTAATTAACGGTTAATTACTGAGTAATGTCTGAATGCTAATTAACTGCTAATTAATGACGCTTAAGCTTCGCCTTTAGGAGCGGAACACGACGGCGTGTTGTAGCGCTGCCAGGGAGTCCACGGAACAGAACGCCACCACCCGTTCGGTGCGATTGATTGATTACAAATATCTTTATTTCTTCAATGTTCTCAGAGCATGTGGGTGGGCCGCCTAGTCCGGTAGTCCACTGGCTGCTGCTGCTGCGCTGGCCCTCCCCACCAGCCAGTGCTGACGGTCAGGATCATCGCTGAGCAGAATAGCCTCCCACTGCTCCTCCGAGGGGATGGGAATGGGGTCAACGAAGGGATTATATTGGCATGCCCACACCATATGGTAGAGGTTACCTACCGCTCCACAATGTGGACACTGCGGAGAGTACAGTGTAGGGTACCACTGGTGTAATTTAGCTGGTGTTGGGTATGTGTTGGTTTGTAGTCTCCTAAGGGTGTTCTCTTCTAACTTGTTGAGGGATTTGTGTGGTGTTGGGTACTCCTTTCTGGCTGTTCTGTATGGCGCAAGATTGTCAGCATACACTGCTAAACCTATTAGGTCGCGGCACCTTTCATGGTCATCAGGGGGAGACGCCCGGTATAGAAGAGCTCGGGCATGCGTGTGGGCGGCTTCGTTTCCTCCTGGTAGTTCCAGGTGACCGGGGAACCAGATGACTGAGACCTGGTTGGGTGGATGCTTAGTCAGCAGTGACAACCCTGACTTGTGAATTAATCCGTTATTGAAGTTGCGACAGGCGTTCTGGGAATCAGTGAGCACAACGGCGTTGGGGTTAGATGCTACAGCTAATGCAATAGCTGCCTCCTCTGCGTGAGTGGGGTTAGATGTTTTCACTGAGGCGCAGTTTTTTCACTATCGACCCTGAAGGCGTTGAGACCACAATAGTCATGACTCCATTCTTTGGTCCTGCTGCGTCCACGTAAAGGGTGTTAATTTCCTTGTCCCATTTCTTCTGCAGGGCTTCACCTCTTGCTTTCCTCCTCTCGGTGTTATATGCGGGATGCATATTCCGCGGAATGGGGTGCACGTTTATGCGTCTTCTCACATCGCATGGGACCTCTTCCCTTTGGTCAATTGTATAGGGCAGATTAACATGGATTTTATCGAGCAGTTCTCTGCCGTGTTTTGTAAGTGCGAGCCGATTCAGTTGTGAGAGCCATTGTGCTTCCCACATCTCTTTGAGGGTATTATGTACTCCTAGAGCCATGAGCTTTGCCGTTGGCGTGGAGTTCGGTAGGCCCAGTGCCGTCTTGTAGGCTTTCCTGATGAGTACCTCCAACTTTTCAATTTCCGACCTGGAGAGGTTAAGGAATGCCGTCCCGTACATTATCCGAGAGATCACGAAAGCTTGCACTAAGCGGATGGTGTCCCTTTCCTTCATGCCATGGTGTTTATTTCGGATACGATGTATCATGCGGAGGATTTGCTCGGTGGATGTTTTAAGCCTCTTCATAGTGGTGGTGTTCAGTCGCCCCTGCGGGATATACTGCCATAGGATCTTGATCTCCGTGCGTTTCTGTACTGGGTGGTTCTCTATATACACCGAGATGTTCTGCGCTAGGGGTGTCCTCGGGTTCTTCAGGATTAGCAACTCGGACTTTTCCGGCGCACACTGGAGGCCTCTCTCCCTGGCGTACCGGTCCACCGTGTCGGCTGCTGCTTGAAGACGCTTCTCGATCTCGGCGTCACTCCCCGAGTAGCACCAGACAGTGATATCATCCGCATACAATGTGTGTTTGATGCCGGGGATTTCTGAAAGAAGGCCTGGTAGATCTTTCATAGCCAAATTGAACAAGAGAGGTGACAGTACCGCCCCTTGCGGAGTTCCCCTCGGGCCTAGAGTGATGGGATCTGATTTTATTCCACCCAAGTTTACAGTGGCTTGCCAGGCTTATAAGAAGTTTTTGATATAGTTGTAGGTTCTTGCGCCACAGTTGATATCGGCGAGGCTTTGCAGGATGTTTTTATGTAGAACGTTATCGAACGCTCCTTTCAAATCAAGTGCCAGGATGGCCCTTGTCTGTGACTTGGGAGGTGTCTCAAGGAGGTCATTGTACAGGTACAAGAGGGCGTCCTGTGTCGATAGGTGAGGGCGAAAGCCGAATTGAATATTAGGTAGGAGGTTGTTTTTTCTAAGTATCTACTCAGTCTCGTGTTGATGACCCTCTCTATGAGCTTCCCCAAACACGAGGTCAGCGATATCGGTCTTAGATTATCCAGTTTAAGGGGTTTGTTCGGCTTCGGAATGAACCGAACCTCGACTGTCTTCCAGGATATTGGTAACGTTCCTGTAGCCCAATGCTGTTCGTTGACGCATTCCACCAGCGAGGCGATGCCTTGCACTTTGAACGCAACGCTTTTTGAGGAAAGGAAATGGCGCAGTAATTCTCTGTCATCTCGGTGGACACCTGAACCGCAGCGTACAGGAAGGGAGGAAGTGGGAGTGAAAGAAGAAAGACAAAGAGGGCCCGTAATGAAGAAAATGAAAATTGTATTTGAGGAAAGGAAATTACGCAGTAACTGTCTTACGTATCTCGGTGGATACCCGTCATATTTCAGTCGGGCACTTTTGTGACCTAAAGTGCGGTCACTGATGTGTGGTTAAGATGTTAAGCTTCGCCTATAAGAGTGGAACGCGACAGCGTCTTGCAACGCTGCCAGGGAGTCCATAGAACCATAAGCCTCGTGTCCACGATTTTTCGCCTCGTGTCCGCGAATTCAGAAAAAAGCTATGGAAATACGGGAAACCAAGAAAAGATTGGGGTGAAAAAGTGTCGCTGGTTTTCAACAAACTAGATAAACGGTGAATTGTACTTTTGGGACAACGAGAAATGTGCAGTGTCACCAATTGCAGCTCATCCGGTTACACCGGTACCTTTACTAACCGAGGCAAAAAAACCAAAACACAAGTACACGGGCTGTATACGCACGCACCGTCCACAACGTCCCAAATAACTTTCGTGAACATTAATGCGCGTAGTATTATCAATAAGCTCGGTCCCTTGGAATCTTTATTATTAGGTTTAAAGCCAGAATTCTTGGCTATAACAGAAACTTGGCTGACAAGCGAAATCAAAGCCTTTGAAGTAATTCCCCCCAACTACTCCATAGCACGCAAGGACAGGCTGATGCGAGGCGGAGGCGTGGCATTAGTGATAAGAAAAGATATACATTTCGTTACGTTACCTGAAGTTGAGGGGGTTGAAGTAATTTTTTGCAAACTCTGCTTTTCTGATTCTGCAATCGTTGTGGGTTGCGTCTATCTTAGTCCTTGTTCTGATCCTATCATACTTCATTCATTGTATAAGTATATGCAACATCATGTTAAGGGGGTGAGACTAATACTTTTAGGGGATTTAAATCTTCCTGATATTAACGGGAATACACTGCACCATACCTCACTCAATCTTCCTGATACAATGCTTTTTATCTTAAAGCACATAACAACCTACTTAAAGGAAAATCAAATTTTAATACATTTTCAGCACGGCTTTCGGAAAGGAGTTTCTACAGTCACACAACTAATCGAACTTACACATGACATATCCTTCGCTATTGATCAACAGAAACAAATTGATCTCATTTTCTTAGACTTTTCGAAAGCTTTCGACAACATTAGCATACTCTAGAATTGGTCTGACATATGTGTTATACGCTGGGAGCTTTGTTTCTGATGGTGCTAGTTTGAGGCGTCTGTTAATGAAAAATAACTGTTTTAAGGCGGTTGATGTGACATTGTTAACATGAGAATCCCATCTGAGAGACATATGTGTTATACGCTGGGAGCTTTGTTTCTGATGGTGCTAGTTTGAGGCGTCTGTTAATGAAAAATAACTGTTTTAAGGCGGTTGATGTGACATTGTTAACATGAGAATCCCATCTGAGGTCAGAGGTCAGTGTTATGCCTAAATATTTATATTCGGACACCGAATCAAGAGGAATGTTGCTTAATGTGTACTGGAAATTGGATTGGTGTATCTTTCTGGTTAGGGATAAAGAAACTGATTTTTTAACATTAATAGTCATCTGAACACTATCGTGCCCCTTGTTTTCCATCTACAATAACGTACCCAGACTACAACCGAGCTGACGACACTACCATGCTTGATACTTTATCACACGAACTAACACCATTTCAGCAACTCTCAGATGACATAAATACTGACATAGAAACATTGTGGCAGATATGAAATTTTAAATGGAATACAATGCACCATACCTCACCTTGCGCTGATGTTGTTTTTGATATAATGCTTTCTTTTAACCTCTCGAAAATTGTAACAGAACCCACACGTGTGCAAGGAACCAGCTCTAATGTTTTAGATTTAGTTTTCCTGAGTAGTCACTTCTCCTGTCGAGAAACAAAGGTTGAAATTTTAAATGGCCTGTCTGATCACAAACTTGTAATGTGTTCTGTCCCGCATCACTATCGTGCCCCTTGTTTTCCATCTACAATAACGTACCCAGACTACAACCGAGCTGACGACACTACCATGCTTGATACTTTATCACACGAACTAACACCATTTCAGCAACTCTCAGATGACATAAATACTGACATAGAAACATTGTGGCAGATATTCAAAAACGTGTCATATTGCGTTACTAATTATGTGCCAACCAAGACTAAGAGAATACGCAAACGTAATCCATGGATAACTCGAACCGTAATTCATGCCAAGCGAAAAGTTCGACGGCTGAAAAAAGTGCAGAAACGCCATCCATCACCAAAAACAATTGAAAAAATAAACTCGGCCATCACTGATTTGAAAACCAAAATAAAAACAGCTAAAACATTTTACTTTACTAATACGCTGACTCGTTTCTTAAAAGATGCTCCCCAAAAGTTCTGGCGTCACGTGAACCCTAAATCACGAAAAGATAACCAAGCTTCTCCAGAGGAAAACAGAAATATTGCAACCACGCTGAATACCTACTTTACTTCTATTTTCACTACAGACAACGGAATTAAGCCTCGTATTAGTTTTTGCTCAGGAAATAAATTAGAGCCCCTTACTGTAACAGAAACAGGAGTCTTAAACCTCTTATTAAACTTGGACACAAAGAAAGGATCAGGACCTGATGGAATCTCTAACATTTTCTTTCGTAGATATGCCGAATGGGTAGCAAAATATTTAGTAATACTTTTTAAAAAGTCATTGTCATCGCACACCATTCCTAAAGAATGGAAAATAGCTAAAGTGACACCTATACACAAAACAGGAACCATATCAGATCCCTCAAATTTCAGACCAATTTCACTAACAAGCACTGTATACAAGTTACTAGAGCACATTATCTTAAAGCACATAACAACCTACTTAAAGGAAAATCAAATTTTAATACATTTTCAGCACGGCTTTCGGAAAGGAGTTTCTACAGTCACACAACTAATCGAACTTACACATGACATATCCTTCGCTATTGATCAACAGAAACAAATTGATCTCATTTTCTTAGACTTTTCGAAAGCTTTCGACCGCGTATCACATTCCAAGCTTATTATGAAACTTAATGCAACCCTTGGAGCTGGCCCTATAGTAGATGGATCGCTGATTATTTGACTGACCGTACTCAATTCGTCGAAATTAACAATGCTAAGTCCGAAACAGCTAATGTTACATCCGGCGTGCCACAAGGAAGTGTTCTTGGCCCAGTATTATTTTTAATTTTTATAAACGACTTACCTACTAGTATTTCTCACAATGTTAAACTCTTTGCCGACGACTGTGTACTTTACCAGAAAATTAACTGCGTCAATGGCTATATAGCTTTAAAGAACGCTTTAACAGCAGTGACCAAGTGGTGTGAAGAATGGCAGATGACTATTAATGTTAAAAAATCAGTTTCTTTATCCCTAACCAGAAAGATACACCAATCAAATTTCCAGTACACATTAAGCAACATTCCTCTTGATTCGGTGTCCGAATATAAATATTTAGGCATAACACTGACCTCTGACCTCAGATGGGATTCTCATGTTAACAATGTCACATCAACCGCCTTAAAACAGTTATTTTTCATTAACAGACGCCTCAAACTAGCACCATCAGAAACAAAGCTCCCAGCGTATAACACATATGTCAGACCAATTCTAGAGTATGCTAATGTTGTTTGGTTTCCTTTCACTAACAAGCTTACTAAACAAATAGAAGCAGTGCAGAGGAAGGCGGTCAGATGTATATTTAATAAACACAGGTTGACAGACTCACCAACAGAACACCTCAAACACGCAGGACTACTAACCCTTCAAAACAGAGCAAAACTAGCGCGCCTTAAAACCATGTATCAACTCGTACACAATCAATTAAAAGTCGACACTTCAAGATACATATCAAAATCACAAACGCGACAAACACGTAATAAACACATACACACTCTAAACGAGTTTTCATTCCGTACTGACACTTTCAAATATTCATACTTCCCTCGTGCTATACGTGAATGGAACACCTTGAACACATCCATTGTTAGTAATCCATCATTAAATTTCTTTAGCACACGTGTGGAAAATCAACTACTTATATCTTAGTATTTATTGAGTTCATATATGTCATTACGAAGTTATTCCTTCCGTTTGTGTTTTCACTTGTGGTATTATTTGTCCGCCAAAATCTTGTCACATGCTCCTCATTCTGGTTTATTTGTTATACGTATCTTCTAATGTATAATCTTGTGTCATATTTTTTATGTACTTTGATTAATTACCATTGTAATTTTTTTGTGTGCCTCTGTACTTTTGAATGCCCTCCCTGTTACGATCGCTGATGGGATTGACAGTATCGAATAAATAAATAACAAATAAATAAATATTATTTGGAGACCTCACCAGAATATTTAATAGGCAAATTAGAACGAATTTAGAAACTATTCAAACATATCCAAGAAAACAGACCTTCACTCCCGGCCTACCTGAGCGTAGAGTTTTTGTACCTGCTTTATCACGGACACTTCTACATGACAAAAGCAGAATACCTTCAGGAACCATTCTGCCACTCCTCGAAAACTAACAGTGCGAAATCCATCACTTCTCAAACAAATATCCTGGTTCCCTTTAATAAGGTATCTCTTAAAAGAACAATAGAAAACACTTCACCATCTAGTGTTGTGAACTGTACCTCAGCCGAATCGTTTAGAGAATGTTAATCACCTTGAATTGACATCATTACCATCCGATACCCCTGTGATCACAAATTGTTATCCGCTATTGACATTTTCCTACCTTGCATCTACTCCTGCGTGGGTTCATTACCCTGAGTGTTTATTTGCAACTAAAAAATAAATTGTAAGACGGGGGTTTATTAAAGGCACTGGGACCTTATTGAAGGAGCAGGGCGGCAACAGTCTGCGGTCAGCCAAAGCGAGCCCAAAGCACGCGCAGCGATGGCACTGCCGCCGCTGCACAGAATGTTCGTCTTCGTCTTTACAATTGCCCCCGGGGAGAAAAGGAGCCAACCTGGCGACTCAGGGCGCAGGCAGGACGGCTGGGTCGTAGAATGGCTTGAGGCGCTGGACGTGAACAGTCTCGCGTCCACGGCGGCGGCGATCAGAAGATGGGTTGAGAGGTTCTACAGTGTAATTAACTGAAGATGTGCGCTCCAGTACGCGGTATGGGCCATGGTACTTGGCAAGAAATTTTGATGACAAACCCGGAGTATTCGTCGGAATCCAGAGCCACACAAGGGAGCCGTTGGCGAAGTATGGTGTTGTTTGGCTGAGGTCGTGGCGGGATTTCTCTCTGCACTGGGTGTCAGTCGTGAGGGCACGGGCGATGCGGCGACAGTCTTCGGCGTGCTGGGCGGCTTCAGATAGAGGCGTATACTCGGAAGCATCGGGTTGGTACGGGAGAATGGTGTCGATGGTAGCAGAAGGGTGACGGCCGTAAAGGAGAAAGAAAGGAGAAAATCCGGTAGTGGACTGCGTTGCGGTGTTGTACGCGTAGGTCACGTACGGAAGGACAAGATCCCAGTTTGACTGATCTGAAGAGACATACATAGACAACATGTCACCGAGGGTACGGTTAAAGCGCTCGGTGAGACCGTTGGTTTGCGGATGATATGCGGAGGTGCTTCGGTGAATTATATTGCACTTGGTGAGCAGTGCTTTCACAACATCCGACAGAAAGGCGCGGCCTCTGTCGCTCAGCAGTTCGCGAGGGGCGCCGTGACGAAGGATGAATCGGTTTAAAATAAACGAGGCCACCTCTGAGGCTGTGGCGGCTGGAAGGGCTGCGGTTTCGGCATACCTTGTCAAATGATCAACCGCGACGATAGCCCAACGGTTGCCGGCCGAAGTGTACGGGAGGGGACCGTATAAGTCAATGCCGACGGGGTCAAATGGGCGTGGCGGGCAAGGTAGCGGCTGCAATTCTCCAGCAGAACGATGAGGAGGTGGCTTGCGACGTTGACAGGTAAGGCATGACTGCACGTATTTGCGGATGAATGTGTACATGCCACGCCAATAATATCGTAGTCGGATGCGATCGTAGGTCTTGAACACTCCGACATGACCACACTCCGGGTCAGCATGAAAATGGGCGCAGACTTCCGAGCGAAGGTGACGAGGAATAACTAGCAACCACTTGCGGCCGTCTGAGGTGTAGTTGCGGCGATAAAGGAGGTTATCACGTATTGAGAAATGGGAAGCATGGCGGCGAAGAGCGCGCGAAGGCGAAGCAGCCGTAGGGTTGGCGAGGAAGTCAATAAGAGAAGAGATCCATGAGTCGGCACGCTGCGAGGAAGGCATGGCGCTGATGTGAAGCATAGGTGAGGAGGCGTCGAAGGCGGAAAGGCTGGAAATATTGGCTGGAAGTGGGCAGCGGGACAGAGCATCGGCGTCTTGATGTTTGCGACCAGTACGATACACGACGCGGATATCGTACTCCTGGAGGCGAAGGGCCCACCTCGCGAGGCGACCGGATGGATCTTTCAGAGAGGAAAGCCAGCATAGCGCATGGTGGTCGGTCACGACGTCAAACGGGCGTCCGTAGAGGTAAGGGCGGAACTTGGTAAGGGCCCAAACTATCGCCAGACACTCTTTTTCAGTGACCGAGTAGTTAGATTCAGCCTTTGTTATCGTGCGGCTGGCATAGGCAACGACGTATTCGATGAAGCCAGATTTGCGTTGTGCGAGTACGGCGCCGATGCCTACCCCACTGGCGTCAGTATGGACCTCGGTAGGTGCGTTTGGGTCGAAATGGCGCAGTATCGGCGGTGCGGTGAGGATACGGCGCAAAGAATCGAAGGCGTCGTCACAAACTTGCGGCCACTGAGAAAGATCGGAAATGCCGGACAGAAGTTGTGTCAAAGGTGCAGCAATTGAGGCAAAGTTGCGTATAAACCTACGGAAGTAGGAGCACAGACCCGGGAAGATGCGCAGATCTTTGATAGAAGTAGGTCGAGGAAACGCAGCCACAGCACGAAGTTTAGCCGGGTCCGGACGGACACCGTCCTTAGAGACAACATGGCCTAAAATGGTAAGTTGGCGGGCGGCAAAATGACACTTCTTTAAGTTGAGCTGAAGGCCGGCGTCAGAGAGGCAGGTCAAAACGTGCTTCAGTCGGGAGAGGTGAGTGTCAAAGTCAGGCGAAAACACGACGATGTCGTCGAGATAACAGAGGCAGGTCTTCCACTTCAGCCCACGCAGAATGGTATCCATCATCCGCTCAAAGGTGGCAGGAGCATTACAAAGGCCGAAAGGCATCACAGTAAATTCATATAGGCCGTCAAGGGTTACAAAGGCTGTTTTGGGGCGATCGGCCTCTTCCATGGGTACCTGCCAGTACCCGGAGCGTAAATCTAAAGAAGAAAATATTTCGGCACCTTGCAAGCAGTCTAGCGCATCATCGATGCGAGGCAGGGGATATACGTCCTTGCGCGTGATCTTGTTAAGGCGGCGGTAGTCTACACAGAAATGGATGGAGCGGTCTTTCTTTTTGACAAGCACAACTGGCGAAGCCCAAGGACTGCTTGAGGGCTGAATGACGCCGCTCTTGATCATTTGGTCGACTTGATCTTCAATGACTTGGCGCTCGGTTGTCGACACACGATAGGGGCGCTGCCGTAGAGGAGCCTGGGCACCTGTGTCGATGCGATGTGTGACAGTCGAGGTTTGGCCAAGGGAGCTGTGATGGCAGTCGAAGGAGGCGCTCAACTGGTGGAGCAAGTGGAGAAGCTGCTTGCGCTGCGGCGGAGGAAGATCTGCGTCGATGGAGCGGAGAAACAGTTTTGTAGAGGAAGGAGTGGGCATAGAAGATGGTGGGCTGAGCGCAGTGAGATTGATGTGCGATATTTCGTCAGTCTCCTCACGGGTTATAATAGACGCGATGGGTTGGACACTGCCGACACATTCGCCACGGCGCAAAGCACTAGGGCCGGAGAACGGGTTACAAACCCACAGTACGGATAGGCCAGCAGAAATAGTCAGAACGGCGTAAGGCAGGGGAAGACACTTCCGGCGGAGAAAAGTATGAGCTGGCGTGAAAAGTACAGTGTCATCACGGAGAGGGTCACAACAGAGGCGCACAAGGACGGAAGAGCACGGAGGCAGGTCGATGTCTTCGGCGGCGACGGCTTTAATACATGGCGACGAGAGAGCAGCGTCCGGCAGCGATTGGGGCAAGGTAGAGAATCCGACTTCAGCGCGAGCGCAATCTATGACCGCAGCATGACGAGACAGGAAATCCCAGCCCAAAATAACATCGTGGGAACAAAACGGCAGGACGACGAACTCGATTGTATATAGGACGTCCTGAATCAAAACTCGTGGTGTGCAAGCTGCTGACGGCTTGATGTACTGAGCGCTGGCCGTGCGCAGCGAGAGACCGGCAATTGGCGTCTTAACTTTCTTCAAGCGGCGACAAAGTTGTGCGTCTATCACTGAAATTGCGGCGCCAGTGTCGACAAGGGCCATGACAGAAATTCCCTCGACCTAAACGTCAATAAGGTTCGCAGGTGACAGCTGAGGTCTTTGGTAGTTCGATGGGGACGCAGTTCTTGCCTCAGGAACTGCGGCATCTAGTTTTCCTCTTGAGAACTATTAGGTCGACGACGCATCGGAGAGATGGAGCGGCGTCGCGGCGCAGGGGAACGGCGATCGGCAAGAGGTGAGCGGTCGGGGGAGAACGGACGAGTCGACGGACGGGGCTCAGCAGACGCAGAGTACTGATGCGCTGGAGGCCAGTACCCGACCGGCGGTGTCGTGACTGGGAGACGGCGACGACAATAGCGGGCTACGTGCCCAGGCAATCCGCAGGTGTAGCAAATAGGCCGGTTATCCGTCGTGCGCCAGGGGTCTCGGCCTCGTGGAGAGGGTCGCATATAAGGTGCCGGCGCTGGTACGGGCACTGACACTATAGGGTACGTAGGCGGCTGAGTTTGAGCAACGACCTCGGCGTAAGTCAGTGGACGGGCGGCAGGTCTTGGGGCGACGTTGGCATAACTCAGAGGCGTGGCGACAGGTCTGCGGTCAGCCAAAGCGAGCCCAAAGCACGC
This sequence comes from Amblyomma mixtum, assembly GCF_055824585.1. NCBI lineage: Eukaryota > Metazoa > Arthropoda > Arachnida > Ixodida > Ixodidae > Amblyomma > Amblyomma mixtum. The sequence continues at coordinate 201,333,509 of NC_143016.1, forward strand.
GCAGCGATGGCACTGCCGCCGCTGCACAGAATGTTCGTCTTCGTCTTTACAAAATGAATAAAATTTGTGCTAAACAGACCCCAAAGGTTGCACTAGCACTGAGTCCTACATTGACCGGCGGCTGTCAGCTGGCCGTGAGTTGGTTTCCACTACAGGGCACAGGGTGTTTTCAGTACAACAGTGTAGCAGAGAGTCCATCACACTTGTCTAGGGTGCTCAGACGGTGTGCTGCAAATGAACTGAAATCTTTTCGCAGCTGCTTCGCAGGCACTGGTGCCTGTGCGTTCACGTCTCTAATCTGCTCTAGACGAGTGTGATCGACTCTGTACATCAGAATAAAGCTTAAGGGGATCATCCCAACCGAGGCAGGTGTGCTCATCACCACAACCTGCCCACTGCATTGTGAGCAAACTGCGTGGCAGTTAAATTAATCACTGGCAGACTCGTGCTAGCAAGAGCAACGGGCCTCCACTTTGACAGGAATGCAGTGGTCTGGTTTCACACACACGCAAAAAAAAGAAAATACAGGAAATACAGGTAACAAAGGAAAAAAAATACACATAGCAGAGCTCTTATCAGGTTATAGTAGTCAGCATAAAATCAACAGCATTGTCCTGACTGGAAAGAAAACTTGCAATGATGGTGAAAGAAAGAAGAATTAGGTAAACAAATCACAGAAAAAAAAAGGTTAGGTGTAGTGTAAAAAATACTCGAACAGTTTGTGGCGTGTTGTATTTTGGAGATCAATATCGTTTTGTGCGAGTTTGTTAAGAAGTCGCGGTAGTTTATTTTCTAATGTTTGATTACCATAGAAAGTTCTGTATGTTTTTACGTTCAATTGCGCTATATTTCTTGTGCTGTATATTGCATCTCGTTTTTCTAAACCAGCTAATTTGGATAGAAAAGATATATTGTTCAACACCTCGTTTTTCACACACATGCTCAGACACTTGCTCATATCATAAAGCTTAGTAATTTGTCTGTCTCATGTCCCTCATGCTCTGTCTCGTGAAACGGCAGATGATGCCAGGCACTTTGTCACGCTTTGCCGGCAATCGATGAATTGCCGTGATGTCGTGTTCTGATAGCTGGGGCTATTCACTTTCACTGGCGAGAGCGTTTTTATGGCAAGGTTAGGTTTTGACAAAAGATTTTCGCCTTCCATTTGTGGTACACCATGAATTTCTAAGTTCAGTTTTCGGTTGCCCCATTCGAGGTCATCAAGTTGGACACTGAGCGATTCAAGCTGCTCTTTGTTCATTTCCATTTTTGCGAGCCTAGTCTGGATTGCTTTAATATCTCGCTCATTTTGTTCTGTGCGCGTCATCAGGTCTGTCATCTGTTCGGACATAAACTGCCCCGATTGCTCAATTCCATCGACAGTTTCTTTCAGTGGCAACAAAACATCAAGTTTTCGGTTAATCTCCTGAAGTACGACCAACATATCTTCTAGGGTCAACGGTGCTTTTTCTTTCTCATGGGCATTTCCATTTCTAGGTAGGCTGATTTCTTAGATTTTATTGTTGCCTCGGACACTCCTGCGCAGCTTCCTACATAGTACGAAAGCATGCAAGATATACTCTCTTTGGGATCCAAGATTTCCTGTTCACACTCAACACACTCCATACTGACAGAAACAAGGTTCGCTCCTTTGGCAGCAGCAGTGGCAGTAACACAATAACACCCCCCAAAAAAACCTGTAACAGTATGCAGGAGCATTTAGGAAAACTCTCTTTTGAACAATGCTGCTGCCAAAGTGCCTTCTTGGATGCGATGCCGCAGCTTTATAGCAGATGCGTCGATGCCAGGTGATGCAGCCTCAGAAAACGTGCGCGCCTCAGAAATGTTAGCTTAATGGGCAAGACAGGCGCGAGACATGTGATGCAGAGACACATGCACTGGAGAGGTTGCTTTGCCTGCAAGCACCTCGAAAGTATGCAGGCAGCCTTTTTTGGTGGCCTGTAGGTTAGGTTAGGTTAGGTTAGGTTAGGTTAGGTTAGGTTAGGTTAGGTTAGGTTAGGTTAGGTTAGGTTAGGTTAGGTTAGGTTAGGTTAGGTTAGGTTAGGTTAGGTTAGGTTAGGTTAGGTTAGGTTAGGTTAGGTTAGGTTAGGTTAGGTTAGGTTAGGTTAGGTTAGGTTAGGTTAGGTTAGGTTAGGTTAGGTTAGGTTAGGTTAGGTTAGGTTAGGTTAGGTTAGGTTAGGTTAGGTTAGGTTAGGTTAGGTTAGGTTAGGTTAGGTTAGGTTAGGTTAGGTTAGGTTAGGTTAGGTTAGGTTAGGTTAGGTTAGGTTAGGTTAGGTTAGGTTAGGTTAGGTTAGGTTAGGTTAGGTTAGGTTAGGTTAGGTTAGGTTAGGTTAGGTTAGGTTAGGTTAGGTTAGGTTAGGTTAGGTTAGGTTAGGTTAGGTTAGGTTAGGTTAGGTTAGGTTAGGTTAGGTTAGGTTAGGTTAGGTTAGGTTAGGTTAGGTTAGGTTAGGTTAGGTTAGGTTAGGTTAGGTTAGGTTAGGTTAGGTTAGGTTAGGTTAGGTTAGGTTAGGTTAGGTTAGGTTAGGTTAGGTTAGGTTAGGTTAGGTTAGGTTAGGTTAGGTTAGGTTAGGTTAGGTTAGGTTAGGTTAGGTTAGGTTAGGTTAGGTTAGGTTAGGTTAGGTTAGGTTAGGTTAGGTTAGGTTAGGTTAGGTTAGGTTAGGTTAGGTTAGGTTAGGTTAGGTTAGGTTAGGTTAGGTTAGGTTAGGTTAGGTTAGGTTAGGTTAGGTTAGGTTAGGTTAGGTTAGGTTAGGTTAGGTTAGGTTAGGTTAGGTTAGGTTAGGTTAG